>NW_020837987.1:16878489-17019296 GCF_003676395.1 Aethalodelphis obliquidens | reverse complement strand
TTTTTTGCGGTACGCGGGCCTCTCACTGCTGTGGCCTCTCCCATTGCAGAGCACAGGCTCCGGACGCACAGGCTCAGTGGCCATGGCTCACGGGCCCAGTCACTCCGCGGCATGTGGGATCTTCCCGGACCGGGGCACGAACCCGTGTCCCCTGCATCGGCAGGCGGACGCTCAACCACTGCGCCGCCAGGGAAGCCCTGCTGCCATTTTTTGTCACTAGGAGGAAGCCAGTGATTGTCTTCAGCCCAAGGGGGATGCAGACGGGGCAGCAAGGCTCACCAGCTGCTCTTGCCCTAAGCCTAGAGTCTAATACAATAACATTTAGAACTGTAATTAATATCTCCTTACAGAAACTCAACCTCATCCTACATGAAATACACTCGGACCTCCGTATCCATGGGTTCTGCGTCTGCGGATTCAGCCAACTGCGAATGCAGAATGCGCCAGTGGGAAGGGCCGGCTGTACTACACCATTTTATATGGACGACTTGAGCATCCGTGGGATTTTGGTATCTGTGGGGATCCTGGAACCAATCCCCCACAGATACCAAGGGGTGATGTACTCTCATTTCCAGCCTCAAGCCGCTTGCCCAACCCCGTAAGACTCCCCAAAGCAGAGAAGGGTTTGGACACATGGGGTCCCTTTGTCCTGTTCCAAAGACCCTTGTTCAGTTCGGCAGTTTGAGAAAGGGAGCAAAGCTGGGGAGGTCACTCCCTCTCCCCAGCTTCTGTCTTCTGCCCCACGGTTTGGTTTGTCTTTTGCTGACCCTACAGGAAATGAGATGTGGTTTATTTCTACATCGTACTCTTAAAAGCCATCCCCTACTGAGCTTCTCTTGGCATGAGTCCTCCACTGACACAATAAAAATTCACTATCAGATTCTAAGTCATAAAATAGAATTACCGTACGATTCAGCAATTCCACTTCTGGGTATATACCCAGAAGAATTGGAAGCAGGGACTCGGATATGTATATTTGCATCAGATATCTGTATACCTGTGTTCACAGCAGCGTTATTCATGATAACCAAAAGGTAGCTTAAACAACAGAAATGTATTTCCCATAATTCTGGAAGCTAGAAATCCAAGATCAAGGTGCTGGTAGGTTGGTTTCTCGTGAAAGCTCGCTTTCTGGCTTACAGATGAGTGCTTTCTCACTGTGTCCTCACGTGGCCTTTTCTCTGTGGGGGGGGGGGGGGTGGTGGAGGGAGAAAGAGAGAGAGAAAGAGACAAAGGGAGGGAGGGAGAGAGAGAGAGAGAGAAAAGAGAGAGAGGGAAAGAGATCAGTCTCTGGTTTCTCTTCTTCTAAGGACACCAGTCCTATGGGATTAGGGTCCATCCTTAGGACCTCATTAAATCTTATTTACCTCCTTAAAGGCCCTATCTCCAAATATAGTCACATTGGAGGTTAGGGCTTCAACATATGAATTTTGGGGAGATTCCATTCTGTCCATAACACCATACAATGAACTATTATTCAGTCTTAAAAAGGAAGGAAATTCTGATGCACGCTACAACATGGATGAAACTTGAAGACATTATGCTAAGTGAAAGAGGCCAGTCACAGAGAGACAAGTACTGTATAATGATTCCACTTATACGAAGTACCCAGAGTAGTCAAATTTATACAGAAAATAGTTGCCAGGGGCTTGAGGCAGAGGGGAATGGGAGTTATTGTTTAGTAGATACAGAGTTTCAGTTTGGGAAGATGAGAAAAGTTCTGGAGACTGATGACAACGTGAATGGATTTAAAGCCACTGAAATGTACCCTTAAAATGATTATCGTGGTAAAAAAAATTCTAATGCATATGGATTAACCAGAAAATTCCTAGGCACTGCAGCAGACAGAGTAAGATGGAGAAGTTATGGGCACCCTGTGATATGAATATTGAAAACTGCAAAGCAGGGACTCTGCAGGGGGCTCAGGTTCAATCTCTGGTCAGGGAACTAAGATCCCACAAGTCACGTGGTGTGGCCAAAACCAAAACAAAACAAAACAAAACACAAAAAAACTGCAAAGCAAATCTGCAGGAGAGCAAAACTTCTAACCAAGTGATGTGGTCGGTCAAAGCACCTTGAGTGACTACCCTGGGATGAACCCCAGCTTTGGGGCTTTCATTGCACTGTATGAGAATTGAATCTGTAGGGATTAGACCCTGGTTGGGGAAACAGGAGACTGAATACTGGTGCACCAGAATCCTGTTAAGCAAGTCCTGCTCATTTCTGGAACTCTTTCATTTATCCAGTTATTTAAGAAATATTTATTGAGCATGTACGCTGTGCCGGGCATTTGGGGGGAAGTAATCAGAATCCCCACCTTCGTGGAGCTTATATTCTACTTGGAAAGATGGGCACAAACAAGCAAATAATATTTATAGATTGTGATGAGCGTTATGCTACATATAAACAGGGCGGTGCTATATAACATAATTGTGTGGAGGGTAGGTCTTACCTTTAGGAAACAGTCAAGGAGCGCTTTGAAGAAAATGTGTTTCAGCTGAGAATTAAAGGCTGTGAATTATCCAGCCGTGAGAAATGTAAAGGGGATGACATTTCAGGCAGAAGATACAGGCAGTGAAAAGGCCCTGAGGCAGGAGTGAGCTTGGCATGTTCCAGTTCTAAAAAGGGACACTCAGTCAGTGTGGCTGGAGCAGAGAAGGCTGGTCAGAACTTAGCATGAGGGCTTCCCTGGTGGCGCAGTGGTTAAGAATCTGCCTGCCAATGCCGGGGACACGGGTTCCAGCCCTGGTCTGGGAAGATCCCACATGCCGCGGAGCAACTAAGCCCGTGAGCCACAACTACTGAGCCTGTGCTCTAGAGCTGCGAGCCACAACTACTGAGCCCACGTGCCACAACTACTGAAGCCCGTGTGCCTAGAGCCCGTGCTCCACAACAAGAGAAGCCACCGCAATGAGAAGCCCGCGCACCGCAACAAAGAGTAGCCCCCGCTCGTCACAACTAGAGAAAAGCCCGCGTGCAGCAATGAAGACCCAACGCAGCCAAAAATAAAATAAATTAAAAAAAAATAATGATAATAACTTAGCATGAAAAGAGAGGCCAGGCCTCACAGAACTTTGCAAGCCACAATAAGAAATCTGAAGTTTTGTCTAGCGGAAAAAAGAAGTGCAGTGTGGAAAACGCAGTCATCAACACTGAGGAGGGAGCCACGCAAACTCCTAAGCCCGTCTTATCTTGTGGCTTTTCACTTCAGTGTTTTTCCTTGCACGTGAAAAACGAGTAGGCAGGGAATATTTTTTACAGCTGCTGTTGTGAGATTCTGCAGTGTTTCCCCTCCTCTTCACAAAGATTGTGCAACATCTGTTACAGCAAGGAAGAGGGGCAGGGCTGAGGAGGGGGCGGCCCTCGGCCTCCACAGGTATCCCCCAGCCTGAGCCACCAAAATTCCTCACCCAGCTTATCACAATCACCCCCTAAGTGATGACCCTGCTTCTGGCTCATGCACCACGTCAACCATGTGGTCTCAACACGGCAGACAGAGGGATCCTTTAAAAATAGAATGGCCCGATTTAGCACATTCAAATCCAGAATGCCCAGTTAAACTTACATTTCAGATCAACAGCAACAAAATTTTGGTATGAGTACGTCCCTTGTAGTTTTAGGGAGATATTTATACTAAAAAAATATTCAGTGTTTACCTGAAATTCAAAATGAACCAGGAGGGTCTTCCCTGGTGGCGCAGTGGTTAAGAATCCACCTGCCAATGCAGTGGACACGGGTTCAAGCCCTGGTCCGGGGAGATCCCACATGTCGCGGAGCAACTAAGCCCGTGCGCCACAACTACGGAGCCTGCGCTCTAGAGCCCATGCTCCTCAACAAGAGAAGCCACCGCAATGAGAAGCCCGCGCACCACAACGAAGAGTAGCCCCCTCTCGCCACAACTAAAAAAGAAAGCCCGCGCATAGCAACAAAGACCCAACGCAGCCAAAAATAAATAAATTAATTAATTAAAAATTAACTGGGAAGCCTATATTTAATCAGGCAACCCTAGTTTTTAAAAGTTATTTATTTATTTTGGCCAGGCTGAGTGGCTTGCAGGGTCTTAGTTCCCCTACCAGGGATTGAACCTGGGCCCTCGGCAGTGAAAGCATGGGGTCCTAACCACTGGACCGCCAGGGAATTCCTGGGGCAACCCTATTTTAAAACCTAAGTCAGATCATGCCCCAAACTCTGAAACAGCTCCCTATTTTACTCAGAGAAAAAGAACCACCCGAAGGCCTTAGAATGAATAAAAGTATCGTTAAAAGCCTCATTCCCCACTTTTTTTTTTCTTTCCTTACAGCCTCATCTCCTACTTCTCCAACCACAGTGACCTCCTAGGTCACTCCTCAAACACACAAGATGCATTTCTGCCTTTGGTCTTTGAGCTGGCTGTTTCCTCTTTCTAAAATGTTCTGCCTCCAGATAAAGGTATAACTAACTTTCTCACTTCCTTCAAGTCTTTGCTCAGCTGTTGTAACCTAGCAGGACGCTATGGGGCCTTCCCAGGACAGGGCTTCCCCCATATCCTCTGCTTTAGCTCCTCTCTGAAGTACCAAGATAACAGTATCTGATGTACATTGCCTGAGATGTTGTTTGTTTTTTTTAATTTATTTTATTTATTTATTATTTTTGGCTGCGTTGGGTCTTTGATGCTGCGCATGGGCTTTCTCTAGTTGCAGCGAGCCGGGGCTACTCTTCGTTGCAGTGCGCGGGCTTCTCATTGCGGTGGCTTCTCTTGTTGTGGAGCACGGGCTCTAAGCGAGTGGGCTTTGGTAGTTGTGGCACGTGGGCTCAGTAGTTGTGGCTTGCAGGCTCTAGAGCGCAGGCTCAGTCGTTGTGTCGCACGGGATTAGTTGCTCCACGGCATGTGGGATCTTCCTGGACCAGGGCTCGAACCCATGTGCCCTGCACTGGCAGGCAGATTCTTAACCGCTGCGCCACCAGGGAAGTCCTGGGTGAAGAATCCTGTGATGAGACTGTTATTCTGGATAATCCAGAAGGGCCCAAAGCAATCACAAGAGTCCTTGTAAGAGAGAAGCAGGACTGTCAGAGTCAGAGGAGGAGATGTGAGAACGAAAGAAGATTTTAGATTTCCACGAGGCAAGGAATGGCAGCAGCCTCTCGAAAGAGTGAAAAAGCCAAGGAATGAATTCTCCCCTCGAGCCTCCAACAAGGAACACGGCCCGGCCGCACTGTGCGTTTAGCCCAGTGAGACCCACTTTGGACTTGTGCCCTCCAGAAGGCAGAACGACTGAAAGAATGCTTTAAGTCACTCAGTTTGTATCTCTTTGTTACAGCAGCAGTCGGAAGCTTATACGCTATCCTACTGAAATGCGCAACACCCTCCAGCCATCCTGATCCTCCCTTCCTTGCATCTTTTCTGATCCGTTTCTTACCTTGCATCTTCTAATCTTTCTACTCTTCCACTTTCCAGCTTCTACAATAGAGAAATATAAAGGAGGTAAGAGTTATGGCTGGGGTCGAGTGAACCAACCTACAGGCTCTGCTAAAGATGATCCTCGGTACCACTATCCTTCCTCTAGGTGCTGAGAAAGGGAGTATGTTCCCTGAGGAACTAGTCAATCAGGCAATAAAGGGGCAGGATATTCACTTGTTCTTGTGGTACCATCTCGGGGCTCCTCCAGGGAGACAGAGAGTCTGGTGAGGGATGCTGGAATGCTGGAAGGAAATTGGCACCTGGGGGGATAAAGTGGATATCAAAGCGTCTACCTTCTTCCAAGGTAATTGATGAGATATACGGTCTCTCCAGCTACAGAGCCCTAGAGAAGACCATAGTCCCCCAGTCAACTTCGGCCCCTTCAGACATCTCGTGCTTTTTTCTTTCCCCTGATTCTCTCTTCTCCTCTAATAAGACTCTAAGCTATCAAAAGGTAAGTGTGGCAAACGAAAGAGTATTCTCAGAGGCATCCTCTTTACCTGTACCCATGGGCTTTGGTGCCTTGCCACGTTCTGTCCCTTGGCAGGGTAATTCTATCAGCTAGGCTGAGCTCAGCTGCAAGGAACCGATTACCTAACTCTGGCTTAAGCAATAAAGAGAATTAATCATCTTGCCCAACAGGACGGTTTTATGCAAACACTCGAGGCATGCCAGTAAGGACCAAGCCCTTTCTATTTACCACTCTGACGTCGCCTCCAGACCTTATCATAGCTGGGGCAGCTCCAAGCATCTTGTCCTGGCACAAGCACGTTCGAGCAGAAAAGAGCATCCCTCCTTGCCGTCTGTGTTCTTCTCAGGGAGAAATATCCACCCCAGAATCCCAGCTGGCTTCTTGGTATTTCCTCATCTGTCAGGTGGAATAGTAGTAGGAGCATCTCCTAGGGTTGTGAGGCTTACGTGTGTTCATGCAGAACGCTTAGGACAGTGCCTGGCACCGATGAGGCACTTCAGAAGGTTAGCTGTTATTATTATCAGTAATAATAGTCACAGTAAAAGAAGAGGAAGGAGGAGGAGGAAGAGGGAAGGAGGAAAAGGAGAAGAAGGAAGAGAAGGTGAGAAGCAGAAGAGAAAAGAAAGACATGGAATATGTCCAGAAGCTCTGGGAGCAGGACTGAGAAATTCCTCAGTCTGACTCTCAGGGTGGCCCGTGTCAGTCTCCTCCCATTTTGCCTCAAATAGGTCCAATCCTGCCCACATTCCTCCTCTCAGGAACCACTGAGGGATTTGCTCCCATCTACCCTAACACCTCTGTTGCTAGGCAACCTTCTACTACATCTCCAGCACTCAACTTTCATGGAGCATCGGGCCTCCGTCAATCGTGGCTCAAGTCAGAGCCTGGTGCCTGTCGGAGGACAAGGTGAGGAAAGAGAGATTATATGAGAGATCGTAACATTAAAATAGCTGCTGCTTAAGCACTTATTATATAACATTAAAATAGCTACTGCTTAAACACTTATTATATACTTACTATATAAACACATTAGCACCATGCATTATTATCATCAACAGTTAACATTTACAGAACACATACTACTTAGAGGTCTTCTACTGAAAACTTTACACGGATTAACTCATGAATCCTCGCAACAACCCTATAAAGCAGGTAACGTTATTATCCCTACTTAAGAGATGAGAAAACTGAGGCACGGTGAGGTGAAGCAACTTGCCCAAGAACATACAGCCAGGCAGCGTGACTCCTTCACGAGGCTGGGACCAGTGCCTCTTGTTTCCTCACCACAAGGCTGAACAAGTCTCTCTGCAAGAGAGAGGGTAACTCCTCTCTCCCAATCCCTCTCTGTGAAGAAACACAAAGCCATGCATAAATTGACATGCAAAAAAGAAGCAGAAAGACATCACACAAATCATTTAGATGCAAACCCGTAGACAGGCACCAATACAGAGATACACCAAAGCACAGATGGACACAATTGCATAGACACAAATAGAAACCCACAGAGAAACAGCTACACAAAAACATAATGAGAGTCTTCAACACGACAGTACACCACAAACACACACAGACACACACACAGAAAAATACAGAAACAGAGATGCGCGTGCACAGAGAAATTTACACACACAACACCTCGCACATGTGCACACACAAACGGCATGTACACACAACAGAAACAAAGGCACAACCCCAAGACAACTGCAGAGGTGACAGAGCCAGAGCCAGGCATGACCCAAGAAAGGCTGGGACTAGAATGTGCCCCTCAGAGCCATTGTCCCCGGAGCCAATCTCCCTAAACAAGACCAGAGGTCAAAACCTCAGCCAGGGGCTTCCCTGGTGGCGCAGTGGTTGAGAGTCCGCCTGCCGATGCAGGGGACACGGGTTCGTGCCCTGGTCCGGGAAGACCCCACATGCCGCGGAGCGGCTGGGCCCGTGAGCCATGGCCGCTGAGCCTGCGCGTCCGGAGCCTGTGCTCCGCAACGGGAGAGGCCACAACAGTGAGCGGCCCACGTACGGCAAAAAAAAAAAAAAAAAAAAAAACCCTCACCCAGATGCAGCCTACAGATTGTTTTCATACAGCCACAAGCTAAGACTGGTTTGTACAAGCTTACACGCGGTTTCGCTGGGTGGTGCTGGTGCAGGGACACCCGTGAGTTTTCATACAGGCTGTTTCTTGGTCAGGGATGCGGGGTCCAAAGGTC
Source organism: Aethalodelphis obliquidens (assembly GCF_003676395.1). Lineage (NCBI taxonomy): Eukaryota > Metazoa > Chordata > Mammalia > Artiodactyla > Delphinidae > Aethalodelphis > Aethalodelphis obliquidens. The sequence goes on along the minus strand of NW_020837987.1, from coordinate 17,011,183 downwards.
TGATGCGAGCCAGAGGAGCTACTCCCACAGCTGCTAGCAGCAGGCCTTGGTCCCCAGCCCCGTGGGCTCGCCATGGGGCTGCTCATGACATGTTTTCCCCCAGAGTCCGAGAGAGAGAGAGAGAGAGAAAATAAAAGAACAACCAAGATGGGCTTCCCTGGTGGCGCAGTGGTTGAGAGTCCGCCTGCCGAGGCCCGTGAGCCATGGCCGCTGAGCCTGCGCGTCTGGAGCCAATGGGAGAGGCCACAACAGTGAGAGGCCCGCATACTGCAAAAAAAAAAAAAAAAGAACAACCAAGATGAGACCCACAGTGTCTTGTATAACCGAACCTTGCAAGTGACATACCATCACTTCTGCCATATGCTATGGGTCCCACAAATCAATCCTAGTGCAGTGTAGGAGGGCACTACACAGGGTGTTCTGTCAGTCAGGGTTCTTCAGGGAAATAGAAACAATAAGATGTGGAACATATACAGAAAAAGATTTATTATAAGGAATCGGCTCACGTGATTATGGAGGCTGGCAGGTCCAAGATCTCTAGAGGCTGTACCAGCTGACTAGGGACCCGGGAGAGCTGCTGTTGCAGTTCCAGGGTGAAGGCAGTCTGCTGGGGAATGATCTCTTGCCCAGGGGAGGCTGGGCTTTTTCTTCTATTTTTTTGTCCTTCAACTGATTAGATGAGGCCCATCCATCATAGAGAAAGCAATCTGCTTAACACAAAGTGCATCCTTTTTTTTTTTTTTCTGCCACGCCGCTCGGCATGCAGAATCTTAGTCTCCCAAATAGGGATCAAACCCGCACCCCCTGCAGTGGAAGCACAGAGTCTTAACCAATGGACCACCAGGGAAGTCCCCAAAGTGCATCCATTTAAACATTAATTTCTTTTAGAAACACCCTCACAGAAACACCCAGAATAACGTTTGGCCAAATATCTGGGCACAGGGACTTAGAACTAGGTAGAGGCGATGGTTGCACAACTTTGGGAATGTAATGAATGCCACTGAATTGTTCACTTAAAAATGGTTGATGGTTGGGACTTCCCCGGTGGTCCAGTGGTAAAGAATCCACCTTCCAATGCAGGGGATGTGGGTTCGATCCCTGGGCGGGGAACTAAGATCCCACATGCCACGGGGCAACTAAGCCTGCATACCACAACTACTGAGCCCACATGCCTCAACTAGAGTGCCCGCCTGTCACAAACTACAGAGCCTACGCTCTCTGGAGCCTGCCGGCCACAACTTGAGAGAGAAAACCTGCACGCCACAACTAGAGAGAAGCCCACGTGCCACAAGGAAAGATCCCACGTGCCACAACTAAGACCCGACACAGCCAAAAATAAAAATAAAGTAAAAAAAAATTTTTTTTAATGTATGACTTTAAAAAAAATGGTTGATAGTTAATTGTACGTTATGTGAATTTTACCTCAGTTAAATACACTTGTCCCTCAATATCTGAGAGAAATTCGTTCCAGGACCTGCTGCCGGTACCAAAATTCAAGGACGCTCAAGTCCCTTATTTAAATGGCATAGTATTTGCACATAACCTACACGTATCCTCTCCTATACTTTAAATAATCCCTAGATTACTTATATTACCTGACACAATGTGAATGCTATGCAAATAGTTGTAAATACAATGTAAATGTTATGTAAATAGTCGCCTGCCTTGGCGAACTCAAGTTTTGCTTTTTGGAACTCTGGAATCTTTTCCCCAAGTATTTTAGATCCCCACTTGGTTGTAAATAAATACCTTAGTAAACATCCTGAAGGCTCAAGAAAATGCGCCTGTAGGTCTTATCCAGCCTTCTGGCCACGAGTTTGAATCCTTTTCTTTGGGCTTTAAAAAAAAAACAAAAAAAGACAATTACACAGAAAAGTACATACAAAAGGATTCCGTTTACATGAAGTTCAAACCTAAGCAAAATGAAACAAGCTTTTTTTAAAAAGAACAGAATTTTAGTTTGTAAAACTATGAAGAAGAGATAAGGAACGATTTAGTCAAAATGCAGGGTGTGGCTGTTTATCTGTGAGAGTTGTGCCTTAAGGTGGGGATATTAGTAAGGAAGTACCAGCAGTTTCCAAGATACTAGTTCTTTTCCTTAGCCTGGGTTCTGAGATTAGTGGGTGCTTTTAATTTTAATTCTTTCAATGGGATGTTGAGTCTGCATTTAAGAGAATCAAACTCAGACTGTTTACAGTTGTATCCATAAGTCAGCACATACATGGTGCACTTCACATTTAAAAATAAATGTTTGCTGAATAAAAAAACCTACACATTTGGGTGTAGGGTGAAATGTCAGCAATAGGTGAATCTGAATAGAGTACGTGGGTCTTCTATACGCTATTCTGGTTCTTGCAACTTCTCTGTAAGTCTGAGATTATGTTCAAAAAAGTAAATGTAAACAACAAGGACAGAAAAGGTGGTAGATTTCAAGAAGCTTCTATTTTCCTTCACTTCAAAAAATATGAGGTGGGGGCTTCCCTGGTGGCGCAGTGGTTGGGAGTCCGCCTGCCGATGCAGGGGATGCGGGTTCGTGCCCCGGTCCGGGAGGATCCCACATACTGCGGAGCGTCTGGCCCGTGAGCCATGGCCGCTGAGCCTGTGCGTCCGGAGCCTGTGCTCCGCAGCGGGAGAGGCCACAACAGTGAGAGGCCCGCGTACTGCAAAAAAAAAAAAAAAATGAGGTGACCAGATGCAAATTGATAAATTATCCCATAGTATAATGTGATTCCAGTTATTTGTCTCAGAGGGGTCTCTATTTCCTTCTCCCACTTTTGGAAAATCCACAAATATCCCAAGTGGGAAAGAGGGTGCAGAGTGAAGACCCCACTGGACCAAGGGTCATTCCCCCAAGACCAGAGGATCCCATCCCCAAGGCAGACATCTTGGGGCTTCCCTGAGTCCACTGGGCACAAAGTCAAGTAGTAAAGAAAAATTGTTCCTGATCCCTTTTCCTAGCACTTATCTCACTTTATAATTATACTTTCATTAGTGTGATTATGTGATTAATATCTGTTTCCATCACCAGACTTTCAGCCAAGCAGGGGTCCCTATGCACTCTACTGTATGCCCAGCCCAAAGTGCCACTCAATAAATAATAGTGACAGCAAGACTGATGGAGTTATGACCTGTGCCAGACAGTCTTCCAGGGGCTTTGCAGAGATTATTGCAGCGTTCACTCCTCCCACACAGGGACTCTAGGAGGTAAGCGCTGCAATGAGCATGAGGAAACAGAGAGGGTAAGCAAGTTGTTCAAGCTATGAAAAGGGGGCCAGGGTTTCATACCAGACAGTCCGGGTCCAGAGCCCACATTCTCAACCACAGCCGGACACTTCTTCTGCCCCTTGAATCAGAAGCGAATGCACACCCCCAGGTCTCCGCTCAGTATCCTTAGCATGATGCCGAGTTCAGTGCATAAAGAAATAAAGAGGGGCTTCCCTGGTGGCGCAGTGGTTGAGAGTCCGCCTGCCGATGCAGGGGACACGGGTTCGTGCCCCGGTCCGGGAGGATCCCATATGCCGCGGAGCGGCTGGGCCCTTGAGCCATGGCCGCTGAGCCTGCGCGTCTGGAGCTTGTGCTCCGCAACGGGAGAGGCCACAGCAGTGAGAGGCCCGCGTGCCGCAAAAAAAAAAAAGAGAAATAAAGAGAATGTCCTGCCAGAGTGCCCCACTGGATCTGAGATGGGGTGCAGCCTCAGCTAATCAAGAAGGGGTTACCCCACACCTCTTGGATGACAAATGATCTCCTCGTGGAGGAAGCTGCTTCCAACCCTGGGACAAGTCATAATTACATTATAAATGTTACAAGACTTATGCAGTATAATATGTTGTATAAATATCATGTTTTATATATATAAGTATTATATTTACATAACAGGTTATATTGTATAAATATCATGTTACATATACATTATATTTATATAATAAGTTATATAAATGTTACATATATATGTATTATATTATTTATAGAATATGTTGTATTGTATAAATATTATATTACATCGGTGTAATCCTAGGAATGCTCTATTTATATAAGATGACAGAATATTAATATATTTTATATAAAGATTATAATATATGTTATAATTATATATGATTATATAACATATAGTTGTATTTATAATTAAATAAACATTTATGTGAATATATTAATATATTATAATATCTATAATATCAATATAATAATCTGTTTATTATGATGTAATCATGTATTATTGGTATAATATTATATAGAATTTTATATTAAAATATAGTATATTCTGTTAGAATTTTATATTATAATATAAATCTTCTATTTTATTAAATATATTAATTTTATAATATTACATATATTAATTGAATTTATAGTAAATATTTAAAATTATATATATTTTATGTAATATATAATATATATAATTACACATGTAATTTATAATTAAATATAGAAGCATTTAAGAGAATCACACTCACAATATTTGCATTCATAAGATGGCACATATTCCATATTTTAAACATTTTTCAACGTTTAAGAGACTTTGGCCTTTGAGATCAGCTTCAGCAATTCCTATCTAATTGAAGAATTCATTCGAGTTGTGATTTTTGAGGTGAAATACATACACTGGTCTTCATGAGAGGAGGCTGGGCCCTTGGGCTGAAGGATTTCAACCCTTGACACCAGGTCTGCATGGCCTGGTCACTGTTAGTTGTGGTTGAACAGCTTCTACCAATATTCCGTTCATAATGATACGTATATTCTCTAAGGTGATGTACACTTCCTCTACAGCAAGTCCTGAGCCCTCCTAGGAATTTCCTTTCACTTCCATATTGCTACCGACAGTGTTGTCAAGGCGATCATGGCTGTTTCTAGCAGGCACCTCAAAACACCTCCAGCTTCTACCCATTCCCTAATTCCAAAGCCACTTCTACATTTTTAGGTACTTGTTGCAGCAGAACCCCACTTGCAGGGACTAACAGGTGTATCAGCTTGCTAGGGCTGCCCTAACAGAGTACCACAGACTGGGGGACTTAAACAACAGAAATGCACAGTCTCACGGTTCTGGAGGCTGGAAGTCCAAGATCACGGTGTCTGCAGGGCTGGTTCCTTCTGGGGGCTGCAAGGGAGAATCTGTTCTAGGCACCGCTCCTTGGCTTGCAGACGGTCATCTTCTCCCTGTGTCTCTTCGTCTCATCTTCCCTCTGCATGTATCAGTGTCCTAATCTCTCCATATAAGTACACCAGTCCTATTGGGTTAGGGCCCACCCTAACGATCTCATTCTCACTTGGTCACATCTGCAAAGACCCTACCTGCAAATGAAGTCAATTATGAGGTCCTAGTGGTTAGGACCCCAACAAATACTTTCAGGAGGGACCCCTTCAACCCATAACAGTGTTTGTGTTCCAAACTGTTGAGTTTCCTGTCACTCTCTATGGGTTCATTGACATGTGACTTTGGGGCTGACAAGTAGCATGTGGTGGGTTTCTGGAGAGCACAAGTGACCCCTTTTCTCTACCCTGGAGTGCACAAATCACATCACAACGGACTCCAAATCAAAGTTGTTAAATTTCCAAACCTTTAATCCCAAATCAGGCCACAGTGAGGTCAGACCCAGAGATTCTCTCCTCCCCCATTCCCCTGTTTCCCTGGAGGAAGTCTCTCCCACAAGCAAATACATCCAAATCTGTGGAACAAATAGATCCAACTCCCTCCCAAGACCCCCTGACCTCACCTCCCCCCACTCCCTAGTTACCCCATCAGGTCCCCACCAGCCTTCCCTGGGGATCCTCGTTTGCAAAAATCCTCTCCCCATCCCACTCCTAAGCAACCCAAATTCAGCCCCCGAGAAAAACATATTTACAGAGAAAAAAAGATGAGGGCGTGAGGGGCAGTTCTGTGCAAACAGCATGGGCCCCTAGAGCAGGGAGAACACAGTTTCTCTAGGACATGGGACAAAAGATTCTGAGGGGCACAATGGAGAAAGGCGAAGGGTTTGGGAGTTGCTTAGAGAAAGCACAATGGTGACCCTAGGTGGCCCTGTGCCCCCACTTGGGACAGATGGAGCCCCAGGGCCAGGGAGGCAGGGTGAGCAGGAAAAAGAAGCCACTCCCCAGGATCAGGACCAAGCCGGCCCCCACGCCACAGCCCAGAGACCAGGAGTATTCATAGGTCAGGGCCGGGGACGGGGGAGGCTCAGGGCTAACTCTCTGCAGCAAGGCTTGCACGGAATGGCGGAACACCTCCAGGCTGACCAGAAGCAGCAGGCCTGTGGGGAGAGGAGAACAGATGTGGCCCTCAGGCCCCTGGGGTCCCCAAAGGAGGTCTGAGCCTCTCCCCCAGTATACCCCATCACATGCTTACTCAGACAAGAAACCTGGGGGACCCCCTAGTGATAGGAACAGAGTAAAGGGACAAAGTAGGTGATTACATAGTTAATCCCACTAGGGGACTGTAAGTAAAGAAAAAAAAGCATGGGAGACCCCTGTAAGTTAATGATCGCTCAAGAAAGCAGGTTCGCTTAACCACAAAACCAAGCAGGCTCGCTTAGCAACACAACCATGCAACAGAAGCCTGAGACATGCCCCCAGACAATGAAACAATGGTGAAATAAGACCCACATCCTGCCCAGAGAGGCTTGATTCCTAAGGTAACACTCCTCTGCACACATCAGAAACAAAAATATAAGGAAAAGTTGACATTATGCTGAAAGCTGAGATGATTCATCATACTCTAGTATATGTTACCACCTTTTTGCTCATTTCCATTGGGCCATGACAGTCCCAGTTTGACCACGTAGGGACAAGAAAACCCTCCCGCCTGACTTGGAGGCGGAGCTGAGGATGGAAGCTTGACGTCTACTCAAGAATGAGGAAGGAGGTGGTCTTCTCCCCCTCCCCACTCTCCTTTGATTATAAAACTGTAGCCCACTAAGTTCTCGGCGTGGCGCCCTCTAGCTCACCCGCTTGTAAGGCGCACGAGCATCTTATTCTAATAAATCACTTCTTATCTATCACTTGGCCTCTCGCTGAATTCTTTCTGTGCTGAGACATAAAGAACCGGAGCTCCTCGGAGACCCCCGAGATGCATTTCTGCAGTTTCACTAGCACCTCCTCAACAACTGCTTATTAAGCACCTACCCTATAGCAGGCACAATTTTAGACGCTGGAGAGAAAGAAAGAACAAGACACAAATTCATAGAGACAGAAAGTAGAAGGTGGGTGCGGGGGTGGGGAAGAGCAATGGGGAGTTGGTGTTTCATGGGGGCGGAGTTTTAATTGGTGAAGATGCAAAAGTTCTGGCGATGGATGGTGGTGACGGCTGCACAACTGCGTGAATGGACTTAACGCCACAGACGTGGACACTTAAAAATGGTTCAAATGGTAAGTTTTATGTTAATGTGTCTTTCACCACTTAAGAAAAGAACAAAGCAAACCAAGGAATCAAGAATCGCAAAAGTCAAATTAAGACTCCATTCAGACTTGAGTAAAGAGTGATGATGGAATCTGAGTTGAAACCATAGAAGCAGAGAGCAGAACGGTGGCTGCCGGGGACTGAGCGGAGGGGGAAAATGGGGAGATGCTGGTCAAAGGGCACAAACTTCCAGCCTGAAGAGGAATGAATTCTGGAGGTCTAACGTACCGCATGGTGACGATAGTTAATAATACTGTGTCTGTGGGGCTCGAGGGACATTGTTCCAGCTAATGATTAAGAACTCTCCAGACAATAGGGGCTTCTTAGACAATGGGTGAATTTCCAGGATGTCCGGCCCCCTTCCGAGAAGGAGGGAGATAACAAAATGTAAAAAAGGTGTCTGTCAAAGACCAATCAGGCAGCTGGGGAGAAGGAGGGAGATAACAAAATGTAAAAAAGGTGTCTGTCAAAGACCAATCAGGCAGCTAGGGACAAGTTCCCTCTCTGGTCCGAGCCTAAGCCGGGACCAATCAGCAGGAGAACACAACCAAATCTATAATTTACATATGGGGCAGTGGGAACCTATAAAACTGACATATTCGCGCCCAAAAGGGTTCCTTCTTCGACCTCCTGCGTGAGGACCAAGGAACCCCGGTGCACCGGCCTTCAATAAACCTCTTGCGTTTTGCATCGGCTTCCGACTCTTGTTGTTTCCTGGGCGAGTCGAAACTCCTAGGAGACCGCGAGGGTCTAACATGTCCATATAATTTGCTAAGAGAGTAGATCTTAAATGTTCTCACTGCAAAAAACAAGTTACTATGTGAGGTGATGAATGTGTTAACTTGTCTGATTGTGTTGATCACCTCATGATGTGTATCAAAATATATCAAGTTGTAGGGGACTTCCCGAGCGGTCTAGGGATTCGGACTCAGCACTTTCACTGCCGTGGCCCAGGTTCAATCCCTGGTCAGGGAACTGAGATCCTGCAAGCTTATATACCTTATATACAATTGTGTATACATATATATATATACATATATGTGTGTGCATATATATACTCACACACACAATTTATACTTGTCAATCATATCCCAATAAAGTTGAAAAGAAAAGAGAGTGATGGTGGATTACAAAATGAAAAGAAAATCAGTCATGTAATGCAATTTGATTGAAGAAATAAAAAGGAACAAGACAGACCAAAGAACCCCAACATGACAGAACCTATGTTCTACTTGGAGGAGACAAATGGTACACAAATAAACCAAGGCTGGCAAAACTCAAATGTCTCCAGTAGACAATGAGAAAGTCCAAACAAGTGAGCAGGCAGGCGCGGTGGGGACCATGACAAAGCACAGCCCAAACCCGGCTCCAGCCAACTGCAGCCCATCAGAAACGGCGGCTTCGTAGACCAGATCTTCTGAGTTTTCAAGAACAGCTAGCATTTGTTTTAAACGATTATGATTTTTACGGGAATTCACCCACCCCTTAAATATTGGCTCAGAGAAATCTGTAGACGCTGCCCGCCAAACAAAGGACATTTATGGGCCGTCGCTGGCCTGCGGGCGACCAGGTTGTAACTGCCAAAGTAAACATGTGAGAAGACGGGATAATTTCAGACAGTGATGCACGCTAGGAAGGAGATAAAAACAGAGTGGTGGGAAGGGCCGTGACATCCAGGGGTGGGGCTGGGGCTTTACATGGTGTCATCAGAAAAGCCATTGGAGCTGAGACCCAAATGGACGAAAAGAAGCCAGCCATGCACAAAACAGCAATGGCTATTCTGGGCAGAAGGAATGGCTGGTGCAAAGGCTTTGCGGTAGGGTGGAGTAGAGTGTGTTAGAGGGAAAAAAAGAAAAGTCAGTGCAGCGGAGCAAAGAGGATGGGGGAGGGGAGGGGGGTGGTGGGCAGCGGAAGTACAGAGGTGGGCGGAGTAAGATCACGTAGGACCCTCCAATGGTCATGCATGGCTCGTGCATCCTGGCTGCCTCCCCTCTCAGACCCCAGAGTCTGACTTCAACTTTGATCTCTGACCTTCCTTCCTCCCTACACTCCCAGTTTCCCCATGGTTTTGTTTTTTAACTTTTTTTAAAAAATTAATTTATTTCATTTTATTTATTTTTTATTTTTGGCTGTGTTGGGTCTTCGTTGTTGCGTGCGGGCTTTCCCTAGTTGCGGTGAGCCGGGGCTATCTTCGTTACAGTGCGCGGGCTTCTCATTGTGGTGGCTTCTCTTGTTGCGGAGCACGGGCTCTAGGCGTGCAGGCTTCGGTAGTTGTGGCACCCGGGCTTCAGTAGTTGTGGCTTGCAGGCTCAGTAGTTGTGGCTTGCAGGCTTAGTTGCTCTGAGGCATGTAGGATCTTCCCGGACCAGGGATTGAACCTGTGTCCCCTGCATTGGCAGGCGGATTCTTAACCACTGTGCCACCGGGGAAGCCCTCCCCCATGGTTTTAAGTCAGGGGCCTGGAGAATACAGCCTGGAGTCTGCGTAACATGGCTCAGTGGTCCCTCTGTGATCCTTTCTTGACCTCATGCAGGTCAGCATCAGAGCACTGGAGGTGGAAAAGCATCTGTACGAGGGAGCGACACCATCCAGTCCCCTTCATTCCACTGCTAATTCATGCATTCTCTCATTCAGTCAATAGATCTTAATTGAACTCTCATTATAAAATATATATAAAATACAAGAACAAAACTAGGGACTTCCCTGGCGGTCCAGTGGTTAAGACTCCGTGCTCCCAATGCAGGGGGCACGGGTTCGATCCCTGATCGGGGAACTAAGATCCTGCATGCCACATAGCACGACCCAGAAAAAAAAAAAACCTAATGAAGGGGCTGTCCTCCTGGAAATTCACCCCAAAAGGGGAGATGGACAAAAATCAGGTAAATGTATTGATGTGGGTTGAACTGCATCCCCACAAAAGTTCACACATTGGGGTCCTGATCCCCAGGGCCTTGGAATATGACTATATTTGGAGTTAGGGTCTTTAAAGAGGTAATTCACTCAAAATGAGGTCACTAGGGTGGGCCCTGATCCAGTATGTCCGGTGCCCGTATAAGAAGAGGAGATTAGGACACAGACAAGCATGGGGAAGGACCACGTGAGGACACTGGGAGAAGACAGCCATCTACATGCCCAGGAGATTGGCCTCAGAAGGAACCGAACCTGCTGACATGTTGATCTCAGACTTCCAGCCTCCAGAACTGTGAGAAACTACATTTCCGGTGTGTAAGGCACCCTGTCTGCGGTACTCTGTTATGGCAGCCCTAGCAAACAAAGGCATACATACATGCATAATTTCAGGTAGTGATCAATTCTACGAAGAAAAATAAGGCAAGGTAGGGACACAGCAGGGGAGGGGGCTACTTTAGACAAGGTGGCCAACAATGGTCTTTCTGAGGCGGTGACATATGATCAGCGGCTGAAATGATCTGCAGAAATGAGACATGGGAAGAGCTGGCGGAAGAGCATTCCAGGCTGAGGGGACAGCAGTGCAGAATGCTCTGAGGAGGGAATGAACTTGGAGGGTCTGAGAACAGCAAAGAGGTTGATATGGACAGAACAGGGAGAACAAATGGTAAGAGGTGAAGTCTCACGTAGGAGCCAGACCACATCAGGAGCCAGACCACATAAGACCTCGGAGGCCCGTTATTCTAGTGGTAGAAATTCATCCGTGGCTTTCGATCTAGGTAGGAACCACAATATGATTTATGGTTTTAAAATGTCACTAACTCCAGGGCTTCCCTGGTGGCGCAGTGGTTGAGAGTCTGCCTGCCGATGCAGGGGACACGGGTTTGTGCCCCGGTCCGGGAGGATCCCACATGCCGCGGAGCGGCTAGGCCCGTGAGCCATGGCCGCTGAGCCTGCGCGTCCGGAGCCTGTGCTCCACAACGGGAGAGGCCACAACAGTGAGGGGCCCGTGTACCGCAAAAAAAAAAAAAAAAAAAAAAAGTCACTAACTCCAAAACAAGAGGCAGGTAGGATTCGACCATGGGCTGTAGTTTGTGGAGCTCTGGCCTTGACACACTAGCTTTGCAACAAGAATCTAACCACATGCTCCCACATCTCACCTCTTCCACTAGACCTTATGAATGGGTATTATTATTATTATCCCCACTTCACAGATGGGAAAATTGAAGCCTAGAAAAGAGCCATGTGGGTTTGAGCCCAGACAGGCCTACTCCAAGACTCTTCTCTTAGGCACATCACTTTACCTTCTCCCTGATCGAACCTGACTTCCCTCGAATGACCTAGAAGGGCCCACGTGACCTGGCCCCTGCCTGTTTCTTCAGCCTCCTCTCAAGCTGCCCTTCCCATCCTACAGCAGTATGGCGTAGGACTTCTTTCAGGACTTTACTTTTGTTTTATTTTTACTTTTTGGCGGTACCGCGTGGCACGCGGGGTCTTAGTCACCCGGAGCAGGGACTGAACCCGAGCCTCCTGCAGGGGAAGCGCGGCGGCCTAACCACTGGAGCGCCAGGGAAGTCCCATTCAGGACTTTAAATGCACCAAATTTGTTCAAGCCTGGAGACCTTTGTGCTGCTTGGAATAACTGTCTGCTTACCCCTCCCTGAGCCCACCTTACACATCCTCATTCTCTACAGAATTCCTTACTTGAATTACACTTCTTCTGAGAAGGCTTCCCTGACCACCACCAGTCAAGTCTCTGTTGGGTCTCCCTGTTATACATTTTCGTTAGACTCTTTACTTTTCATTTATAGCATTTACCACAATTGGTAATTGTTAACATATATTAATTCATAGGAGCATTATTATTTGCCTAATTTCTATCTCCTCCCTGGGCTGGAATTTGGGACTCCAACCCAGCTCTGTTGATTCCCTGTTGATTTCTTGGTTTGTCTTTTAAACCAGTATCCTCCTTACTGTCCATGCTCCAGCCTCACTGGCGTTCTTTCAGGACTCGAAATCCACCGAGCTCTTTCTAGCTTGGTTACCCATACTTGGATGTTTTAAGTGTCATCTCCTCAGAGAGCCTTTCTCTAATTCTGCTTTAAATGAAGTGCCCTCGTTACGCATCCTCACAGAACTCTACTTTTCCTTCATAGCACTTCCTGCAGTTCGTAATTGTGGGATGACTCGTATCATTTCTCTGTCCTTAACCAGATGATAATCTCGTTAAGGGCAGACACCTTTCTAATGAATAAATGAAAGACAGGGAATGACTGAATTTCCCCCTTCGTTTAGGAAGCTCTCTAAGGCACAAAACAATAATAAGAATGTGATTACTAATAATTTCTATGCGAGTGTGCTCTTGAACATTCATATCTCCCTGTCTCCTTTATTTTTGTTTTCGTTTTGGCCGCGCGGAGCTTGTAGGATCTTAGTTCCCCAGCCGGGGACTGAACCCATGCCCTCTGCATTGAACCCATGCCCTCTGCAGTGAAAACGCAGAGTCCTGACCACTGGACCACCAGGGACCTCCCTTGACTCATCTTGCACCGAGCCCCTACCTCATCTGTTGACTAAGGTTACCATGTACCTTTGCGCAAACTTTGCCCTGCCCTATGCTCTGATCTCCATTCTGTTCATTCGTCTTCTTTTAAACTTGCCAAGTCTTTCACAGACTACATATATGCTATTCCATCACCACTATTGCCATATCAAGGGCATCACCATCATTACCACCACCACAACAAACATCACCAACATGGCCACCACTACCGTCAACTCCACAGTCTGACTGGATAATTTCTGTTCCTCCTTCGATGGTCAGCTTAAATATCACTTTCTCAGGACGTTTCTCCGACAAGCCCCCCCACCCCAGTGTGTACCCCTTATATGCTTTATCGTAACTCTCATCACAATTATAGTTGGATCATTATATGTGTAATTGTTGGTTACTGTCTACCTCTGTCAGAATCTAGGCTCTATGAGGGCAGACACAGTGTCTGTCTTATTAATCTTATGTCTCCAGCCCTTAGCTCAGTGCCTGGAACATAGTAGGTGCTCAGTAGATACACGAAAGATAAATAAATGAAGCTTATATAGTTTATGACTTATCTATCCACCTTAGAAAACATTTGATCCAATGAGGGCTACATTTCACAAGATGCAGAATTCTTTTGGACCCCCAACTCCAAAAATGCGACAGTTCTTGCAGACTCCAGGTCCAAATCTAAAAGAGTGTTTGGAGAACCTTCAATTCCCAGCCAACAACGGCGCTTGGACCATCCTCATATTCGAGCCTACTATAGGTCTTGTGCTTCCCAGCATGCAATGGTACTTAAGAGACCTTCCTCAACCTGACAGCATACAACAGTGCATGGGGACCTCCCTCAACGTCCCAGCTGGCAACAGCACTTGGGGACCCTAGATTCCAATCTAAAGAAGTCTTTGGAGACTCCCCAGTTCCCAGTCAACAACAGAACCTAGAACTCTCCCATCTTTGAGACTTCTATAGCCTTTGAGCTTCCGCCAATTCCCAGCACACAACAGTGCTTGGAGACCCAACCTCCCAGCCTACAACGGGGCTTGGAGACTTCCCTCGACCTCCCAGCATGCAACAGTGCTTGGAAACCCAACTTCCCAGCATGCAACAGTGCTTGGAGACCTGACCTCCCAACATGCATTGGTGTTTGGAGACCCGACCTCCCAGCATGCAATGTTCTCAGTCTGCAGGCTCTCAACCCTCACCTGAGAGGCCAAAGCAGATGGCTGCAACCCGGAGCAGGAACTCTGCCCCTTTGCTGAGCACCATGATGACACAGAGGCACCCCAGGGCCATGACTGCCATGCCTAGCACTGCTATCACCGCAGCTGCCATATTTACCTCTGTGAGGAGGGGAAGGGGAAGTAGAGAATACAGGATGTAGGGAGTGGAGAGAACTCCCATATAGGGACCCAGAAGATCCAGGACTAGAGAAGAATTTTCAAGTAGAAGATCATCCAGTTCAATGTTTTACTTATACTGTTGAAGGAAGAACTAAGATTCAGAAAGGGTCAGTTAATTGCTTAAGGTCACAGAGCAAAGAAAGGACACAGCCAGGATTAGAAGGAGATGGGAACTACCAAGTATTACTTACGATCTGGTCACCATTTGTTTTCCGGTGAGGAAACTGAGGCAGTGGGGTGTGTGGGAGACAACAGAGAAGGTGGTACATTACAGCGGAACGATCCAAGTCAGAACTCTCCCCAGCTACTTCCTGGCTGGAAGATTCTGGTAGAGTCACTGAACCTCTCTGAACTTCAGTTTCCTCCTCCGGAAAATCAAGATCAAAATCTCTACGTGACTGCTGTGAGGATTAGAAATCACATATGTAATGTCCCCAGTGCACCAGCGGGCACACAGCACTTGTTCCATATGTGTGCCCTGTGATTATTTTGCTCTCCTAGGGGAGCACAGCGACTTGCCCAAGCTCGCTTAGCACCAAGGTAAGAAAGAAAGGAGTACAGAGGGTAAGCAGGTCCTCCATGAAGAGTCCTCCACTGCTTATGAAGGACCTACTATGTGCCAGGCACCATACTGCATGTTTTAGCTGCATCATTTCATTAAATCCTTACAAAGACCAGATAAGGTTCATGACATACCACAGTTCTTTTACTAGTGGGGATATTGACATACTGACCGCAATTCCTTTACTGGTGGGGATACTGACATACTGGGGTGATGGAGAGACTGTGGTTAGAGTAGAAAGGGTAAAGCCTTAAAAGTTTTATTGTCCAGAATGGTAGACACTAGCCACGGAGGGTCTTTTAATTTTAAATGGATTTAAATTGAACAAAATTTAAAACTCAGTGTCTTAGTTGCACCGGCCACATGTGGCCAGTGGCTACCATACGGGTCAGTGCAGATACAGAACATTCCCAATCTCATGGAATATTTTATTGAAGAGCACTACTTTACATTTGGAATTATTTGGGTTCGAATCCTGCCTCTGCCTCTGCCACTTCCTGGGGAAATAAATTAAACCATTTATGGACTTGTGTTTTCTCATCTGGAAGATTAAGATAGAGCCCCCGCCCTGCAGGGTCATGGCAAGGACTGGAACTCTTATAAATGAAACACCCAGCGCTGTGTTTAGCATGTGGGAGATGCACACTTGTGAGATGTTAATGTACTATCCACAGAGAGGGGCTGGGACTTGCCCAAAGTAACACGGCATGTGGCAAAAGCAGAGCTGAGGGGGGAATGTTGGACACAGGGCTCTGGAGAACCACCTCTCCCCCAGAGACGAGACCTCGCCAGGATTTAGGAGCTTGTGCTCATCCTGCGGCAAAGCAGAGAAGAGTACAATGCTATCAAGAAGCCCCCTGGGATTAATGGATACAAACTACTCTACATGAAATAGATAAGCAACAAGGACTTACTGTATAGCGCAGGGAATTATAATCAATACCTTTTAATAAACTATAAGGGAATATAATCTGAAAAACATAACAATCCCTTTGCTGTACACCTGAAACTAACACAATATTGGAAATAACTATACTTCAATTTACAAAAAAGAAAAAGAAAGAAAAGGAATCCTTTAGCATGGTCAGCATATCCCCTCCACCGGGCAAAAAGTTCTTACCTTTCTTTGTGGTTCTCTGGAAGATGTGAGCATCCTCTCCCGTGGTGAAGAATTTAAAATAAGTGCAGTTTGCTTCTGTGGCAGCAGGAGAGAGAAAGAGAGGTAATGACATGGAGGTCCCTAGTGTAAGCTCAGGGCTGGACGTTTAACAGAGCCCACAATACGCTAGCAATATGAAATTGACATCCCTGATAGAGAACTCATGCTCAGAGAAGTGAAACCACCTGCTATCACAGGAGCTGGGATTCCAATCCAGAGCTCTGAGGTCCAGGTCTGCGGCCTTGAGTGGGCTATTGACCTCTCTGAGCTTCCAATTCTTCCTGTATAAAGTGAGTTAATAGTCTGTTTCCTGGCTCTGTCCTATGAGTTTGTGTAGGGTCCAGTGAGAATAGAAACGAATGGACTTCCCTGGTGGCGCAGTGGTTGAGAGTCTGCCCGCCGAGTCAGGGGACACGGGTTCGTGCCCCGGTCCGGGAGGATCCCACAGGCCACGGAGCGGCTAGGCCCATGGCCGCTGAGCCTGCGCGTCCGGAGCCTGTGCTCCGCGACGGGAGAGGCCACAGCAGTGAGAGGCCCGCGTACCAAAAAAAAAAAAAAAAAAAAGAATCTCTTCTGAGTCTTCTGCCTGGATCTTGGGGTGCTTTGTTAAATAAAGTGATTATCCATTTCTTTCTTTTTTTTTATTTTGTGGTGCGCGGGCCTCTCACTGCTGTGGCCTCTCCCGTCGCGGAGCACAGGCTCCGGACGCGCAGGCTCAGCGGCCATGGCTCACGGGCCCAGCCGCTCTGCGGCATGTGGGATCTTCCCGGACCGGGGCACGAACCTGTGTCCCCTGCATCGGCAGGTGTACTCCCAACCACTGCACCACCAGGGAAGCCCTCAGAAGAGATTCTTATCTCAGAAAGGATTCATGTCTAGACTACACAAAGAACTCTTCCAGATCAGCAAGAGAAGAGAGATAACCCAACTGAAAACTGGGCAAAGGATATGAATAGTCAATTCATAGAAGAGGAAGCGTGGATTACTCACAAGTACATGAAGAGATGCTCCACCTCAGCAGGGATCACAGAAATGCAACTTACATCAGCAGGACATGGCACTTTAGATCAGTTAGATGGGCAAATATTCAAAGGATAATATCAAGCATTGGAAGGATAAGAGGAAACAGCTGGGGGTGTAAATGGGTACTAGCCTTTTTGGAAAGCACTCTGACATACTTTATGAAGTGAAAGATGTTTATCCCTATAACCCAACAGTTTCACTTCTGGGTATACATTCAGAAAAAAACCACGTGCAGGAACATATATGGGTTGCATCATGTTCATTGCTACACTGTTTATAATAATAGGGAGGCGGGGGGACGTCCCTGGGGGTCCAGTGGTTAGGACCCTGCGCTTCCACTGCAGTGGGCTTGGGCTCGATCCCTGGTCCGGGAACTAAGATCCCGAATGCCACACGGCACAGCCAAAAAGAAAGAAATAAATAAACAGGGAGTTGGAATCAACCTAGGTGCCCATCGCTATTGGAATAGACAAGTAAATGTGATGGGCAAGTCTCTGCAGCACCTAGTAGCCACAAACTAGACGGACAGAAAGCAGCACGGGAAGATCTGAGAAACAGTGTTGAGGAAAAACATCAAAAATAGGAAAAAATCTATAGCACGATATCATTTATGGAAATTAAAATACATACATATATTAAAGACACTATTTTTCTAGGTTAAAATACATATCCATGGATGCATATCAAATGCATTAAAGAGATGAGTTAGGAAAGAATGGAAAAAAGAATAAGAATGTAAAATAAAGCACATGAAGGATCTTGCAAAGGCTGGGAATGATTTTGTGGCATAAACTGAAAAGGATGATTCATCCAAATTTGTGTACTTGAAGTTCAAGAAAGCCCACGCTTAAAAAAAAAAAAAAAAAAAAAAAAAAGGTGCTTTCTAAATTGCATTTTAATACCAGAACTTCCACAGAATTCACCTACTCCAACTTTCTCATTCCACAGATGGGGAAACTGAGGAGAGAACAGAGGGAAAGGGAGGAGAGAGGTCGAGAATAAGAGGGGTATTAAGAAATAGGAGACAGGTCAGGTGGTCTGGGGAAGTGGAAAGGAACTTTCCGAATTGAAGGGGGATGCTGAGGGATAAGGGATAAACTCCAGAGACAGGTGAGGTGGTGTGGGACACTCCACCTGGTACTGTCAAGGAAAGAAAAGGGCATGAGATGTCCTGGCAGGAGCAGTGGGAAATGTGAGTCCTGACCCCGCAGCAGCAAAAAGTAAAGGATGCTTTGTGCAGCAGAACAAACGGCGAGGATGCTATCTGCCACAAGTCGGTGGGGGGAAGAAAAGGGCATGAGGTGTCCTGGCAGGAGCAGTGGGAAATGTGAGTCCTGACCCCGCAGCAGCAAAAAGTAAAGGCTGCTTTGTGCAGCAGAACAAACGGCGAGGATGCTATCTGCCACAAGTCGGTGGGGGGAAAGCGGTCTTCCTCTACAAGGGAAATGGGAAGTCTCAACTAGAGAATAAGAAGGTGTGATACATCTTTCTGAGAGAGTATGGGGTGTCTGGCATCCCATTTTGGCTACTAATGATTTAGGGCATCTTGTCTCTGATCCCAGAGGATATGGCATATCCCGTTTGGAAAAGAGGAGGATATGGGTCACCCCCCTTTGGGATGTCCTTTGATGGGCCATGGGATGTGTGGGATATTTCTGAAATCTTGCAATTTGGGAGATGTCCTCTGAAGGGTCAGGATTGTGGGATGATGGTGATGGTCCTTTAAGGAGACTGAAGCTCTTTCTGACCATTAGGGAGACATCAAGGGACGTGAGGGACCCCATATTATGCAGTCAGGTGGGGCGGGACAGCCCCCCCAGTGCAGTGAGAACCTTTGGGACATATTTATGGACTAGTGAGATGCAATACAGTGTCGCTGTTAAGAACAGAGATGACCAGGAACCCTCCTACACTGTTGGTGGGAATGTAAATTGGTGCAGCCACTACGAAGAACAGTATGGAGGTTCCTTAAAAAACTAAAAATAGAACTACCATATGACCCAGTCATCCCACTCCTGGGCATATATCCAGAGAAAACCATAATTCAAAAAGATACATGCACCCCAATGTTCGTTGCAGCACTGTTTGCAATCGTCAGGACACGAAAGCAACCTAAATGTCTGTCAACAGAGGAATGGATAAAGAAGATGTGGTACATATATACAGTGGAATATTACTCAGCCATAAAAAAGAACAAAATAATGCCATTTGCAGCAACATGGATGGACCTAGAGACTGCCATACTGAGTGAAATAAGTCAAACACAGAAAGACAAATATCATATGATATAGCTTATATGTGGAATCTAAAAAAAGGGTACAAATGAACTTATTTACAAAACAGAAGTAGAGTCACAGATGTAGAAAAATAACTTATGGTAACCAGGGGATAGGGGGGTAGGGATAAACTGGGATATACACACTACTATATATAAGACAAATAAATAATAAGAACCTACTGTATAGCACAGGGAACTCTACTCAACACTCTGTAATGGCCTATATGGGAAAAGAATCTAAAAAAAGTGGATATATGTATATGTATAACTGGTTCACTTTGCTGTACACCTGAAACTAACACAACATTGTAAATCAACTATACTCCAATACATTTTTAAAAATTTTTTAAAATTTAAAAGAAAAAGAAAGAACAGAGATGACCAGGGTCCAAACCCCATGTGACTAGCCTGGGTGCATGGACTGTGACATTTGTATTTCTTGCTCCTCATTTTGGGGACGATAATAACTACTCATAGGGTTGCTATGAGGATTGATGAGTTCATGCAAGTGAAATACTTAGAACAGAGCCGGGCACTACCTTAGCATCTAATATTTTTTATTGCCAGAGTATCCCACTTGTCAAAAATTGGGGAACTTCCTGCTTGAGGCTCTGAGGGGTGCGAATTAGCCGGTCTGCACGCTGACTGGGTGGTACCTCAGATAACAAGGGTGCTTTGCATCCCACTTTGCTATCAAAGGCTTGCAACATCCTTATTTGGACCCTAGGGATGTAACAGATCACATCTGGAAAAGCGAAGGAGGAGGGAAATCCCATCTGGAGCCCAGAGGGGTAGATCTTCTTTGAGGGGTACTGAGATTATAGGACATCCTTTGGAGAGGAAAGAGTGTTGCAGATGCCATACGGGTGACCAAGCATGCGACATCCTAAATGGGCTCTGAGGGGTGTCAGATAGTTTCCCTGGGTCAGTAGAGGGAGTGAGATCCCATTCCTGTCCCCTAGGCATATAGGATGTCTCTCTGGTATAAGTTTAGGGCATGGCGTGGCCTGTCTGGGAGAGTGAGAGGTACGGGATAGCTCTCTGGCATGCGTAGGGGTGAAACAGCCACTCTGTAGGGAAGTGACGGGTGTCGGGGTGCCTGGAAGAGAAAATGAGAAGGGCTGGAGTGTCCAGTTGGGGAATTTGAGGTGAAATGGGTAGGAAAGGAAGCCGATTTTCCAGGAAGCACAAGGTCTGCCCTGGGATGTTGGGAGGTCTTTGGTGAGAGCTGTTTGGTGGAATCGGCAGGAGGGAACAGCGTACTCTGGGGTGGGCATCAAGGTGGTCTTTCTCCCCAGGGCCCACAGGATGGGGGTACAGGCTGTCTCAGGGGCGCGAGCGTTTCTGGGAGACAAAGGCTGTCTGAGGGCACCGGCTGCGTACGGAGTCATCGGCTGGGTCCGGGGGCACAGGCTGTGTGCAGAGGCACAAGGCTTCTCTAGGAACATGCGCTTGCTGGGGGTACAGGCTGGTCTGGGGACACAGAAATGTCTGGGATCACACGCTGTGCTGGGAGCATAGGAGCTCTGGAGGTCACAGGGCAGTCTGAGGGCACTGGCTGGTCTAGGAGCACAGACGGGTTTCGGGGAACAGGCTGCTCTGGGGGCAGAGGCTGGTCTAGAGCTACAGACTGGCCTGGGGGTGCAGGCTAGTTTGGGGGTACAGACTCCCTCTCTGCACAGTTTGTGCCTGGGGCAGAGGCTGTCCCCGGAGCACAGGTTGATGTGGGTAGGGGCGCATCTGAGGGTGCAAGCTCTCTCTCCTCGGGGCTCGGGCACGGGTTTCTCAGACACGGGATACAAGCCCTGCGCGGGGGCGGCGGCCTCTCACCTCCGGGCAGCTCCGCTGGGCCGCAGGTGTCTCTGCCGGCGGGCACGTCCGCCTGCCACAGTCGCTTGGTGCACATCTTCCAGAGCCCCAGGTGGGCAGCATCACAGACGGCACTGCCGTTGTCCCTGTAGGTGTTGAGTTCCACCCAGAACTCGGTGCCCACGGCCAGCACTGCCAGCGTGGCACCCACGGAGGTCAGCAGCAGCGCCAGCTTAATCTTCCCCTCGTGCTCAGGGGTCATCCTGGCCTTGCGCGCCCCGTGAGCTCGCCGCCGGCGGTCCTCCTCGTGCATGAAGAAGTTGGACCACATCATCATCCTCGTCGCGGGCGATAGGGCCCAGGTGCGAAAGAGGCAGAGCTGAGGCGGGCTCCTGAGGGGTGGGAGTGGGGAGGGAAGCGCCTGGGGTCTTGAAGCAGGTGAGGGGCTCAGTTTCCACTGGTCTGTGAAATGGGAAGATCTGAATCCTCCCTGGAACCTCAAATGAGGAAATCGAGGTCACTTCTGGGACCTAGATCCTCTGCTGGGAACCCTCTGAGGTTCAGAGAAGAGCCTGGGGTACCCACAGAAGCTCAGCAAAGAAGATGAGACTAGAGATGAAGCTAGGTTCCCCCAGCCTCACGGCTAGAACCTGGGCACCCAGGAGGGGGGCCTGAGAGCTCCAGAAGCAGGAGAACTGAGTGTCAGCTGAAGCTCTGAGGGGCTGCTCCGGGGTCCCCACTGGAGGGAATCACCAAAGGGAAGCTGTGTTTCCTTGGGGGGAGGGAATCCGAGCTTCCCACTAGGGCTCAAAGTTTGGGATACACAGGAAGGGGAGCTGAGGTCCTCTCTGTGTTTGAGAGGAGATGCTTCCTGGCTTCTTTGGGGCTCAGAGTCTGGTGAAGGAGAAGTTGGGTCCGCCCTGGGGTTCAGAAGAGGAAAAATTGGGGTGCAGGGAGTTCAGAAGGGGAGGTCAGAATTACTTCGGAGTCTCAGAGAGGCAGTAGGATTCCCCCAACTTTCACAGGGGGGACCAGCAGAGTCCTGGCTGGGGTTCAGAGACAGGAGGCTGGGGACCTGCTGGAATTCAGGAAGAGGGGAGGGGGGTCTCCCTGGCCATTCAGAGAAAAGACCAGAGAAGGTCTGCCCTAGGGGCTGAGAGAAAGGGGCTGAGGGACACCCCCAAGGCTCAGGAGGGGGACCGGGGGTCCCTGCTGGGGCTCAGACGAAGGTGCTGTGGTCCGCAATGCGGCTCAGGAAATGGGGACCAAGTCCCCTCACGCGGCTCAAAGGACAACTGGGACCCGGAAGGGACTCGGTGTCCCTTTGGGATCACTCGGCTCCCCTCCCCCGGGCTCCCAGGGCCGGCCGGGTCGGGACGGCTCCAGGCTCAGCTCCAGGCCAGGCGCCTCCCTCAGGCCTCCCACCCCCGTCTCCTGGGTAGGGACCCCTCTCGCTCTCCTGCCTCTGCGCGGCGCCGACCCCAGCTCCGCGATGCCTCCGAGCCGTCGGTTCTGCACGCCACTGCCCGCTCCGCCCGCCGGCCCGGCAGCTCCGCTCACTCCCAGCCTCGCCCCCATCCGCCCACCCCCTTCACCATCGCCGGCTATTTCGGGCTCGACCCGTAAATAACACCCGCACCTGTTGCCGCCGCCTGTTGCCATAGGGATCCCGGGTATTTTAAGGGAACGAGGGGCAGGGAGAAGGACGTCTGCCCTGGGAGGAGGGGCTGGGGGCCAGGTCCTGACCCGCTGGAGACCGAAAGGACTTTTACTTCCTTAAGGGGCAAGGGCGGGAGCTGAGGGTCCCATCTCCCAGCTGGCGGGAGAGGGGGCAGGGCGGGGAACCAGGAGTTTTGGTCCGGAGCAGGCCTGGCTGGGAACCCGAACTGCTCGGTCCAGGGGAAGAGGGGCGGGGAGGCAGGACTCCTGGGTATGAGGGAGGAGAAAGCTGGGGCCGGGGGTCTTGGGTCCCTGAAAGAGAAGAAACTGGGGACTTTAACTCGTGAGACGGGAGGGAGGGGGCTGGAGGCCTGGACCCCTGGGTCTGAGGGGGGAGGGGCTGGGGGCCTGGACCCCTGGGTCTGAGGGGGGAGGGGCTGGGGGCCTGGACCCCTGGGTCTGAGGGAGGAGGGGCTGGGGGCCTGGACCCCTAGTCTGAGGAGGAGAAGACTGGGGCCCAAATCCCTTGCATCTTGAAGGATGGTAAGGGAGAGTCCCGGGCTGGGGTCCTCAGCTCCCCAGGAGGTGGAAAGGGCAGGCCTCAGGGAGAAGCTGGTGTCAGGGGCGTGGGAACCAGAGCCACAGTCCTCTTCATCGAGTTTATTAGACGGGGCACCCCCGGGGGACCTTCCATGCAGTTTCAGCTCCCCCAGGGACAGGGACGGGGACAGCCGTGTGGAATGGCAGCAGGGCCTGATCTTTACCCCTTCACTCCCTCCCGCAGCCCCTCTGCGATGGCCCAGGGGGGACCCACCTTTCACCAACTCCTCTGCCCATGGTTGACGGCTCCAGCCGGCCCGGTGCATCCTAACCTTCTCTGTCCACCGGGCGCCCTGTGCTGCTTCCGTTGGAGCGTGCGTGGCCCTGGGATGTGATTGCGATTGTGTACAGCTGTGTCTGGCTCTCCCATAAGCCTCTGGCAGGGCTCGGGTGCAAGAGAACCATCTCATTGGCCTCAGCACCACCCAGCCCAAAATGTTACACAGGAGGCCTTAGGAAGTGTGCGTGGGTGATCTGCGTGAATGAACGAATGAGCAAATGGATGGACGGATGAAGGGAGATGGTGACACACAGACATCGCCTCCCGAGCTAGGGAAGGGCCCCCCTTCAGAGCACACCTCCCTCTGCACTCCGATTGGCCGCGCTGCCTGTCTTCAGATCTGAGTTCCCAGCTCTGAGATTGCAAGGCCTGGTGCCTGGAAGGCCTCAGGAACTGTTTCTTAAATGAATGAGTGACACCTGTTCTTTCCTTCACCTCACCGGGTATTCCCAGGCCTTGGCAGGACTCAGAGGGGAATCGGAGAAAGTGCCTGGTGCTGGCAGCAACGTGAGAGGGGAGTTGGGCTGGGTGACATCCACCAGCGTCTCCATTCTGAGAAATCAGACACCTTCCTGCAGTGCCTCTGCCCTGCCTCCTGAATCCATCTTCCCCTCCCGGCCCTGGGCCTCCCCATCCTTCTCAATCTTGCCTGCTGTAATGGCTCTCTCCTTTCGGGAGTTATTTTTCTTTCTTGCATCTCCCTGTCTGCCAGCCTTCCTTTCTCTCCTTTCACAGAAAGGGTATGAACTTTCTTTGGTGGCAAAGTTCTTGTCACTTTCATACCAAAAGGATGGCTTGGCCTCCCTTTCCCTCCACCTCCCCTCCCACAATCTCTGCCTTCCACTCACTCAGGCAAAACTCCAGTCCCTACCACTGCACGGCGATGACCTCGAGTCAGGGTCATGTTATCTTTGCTCCACGGATCCTTTTCTGGTTCTCAGCACTGGTCTCTGCCTACTTCATGGTCACTCCTTGCCCCCTCAACTACATCTTCCTCCCCGCCCCCCACCAGGCAGATGGCCCCGAGTCTCTGGCCGGGTTCTTTCTCTGTCATCCACACTCATCTCCTAGGTCACCTCATCCAGTCCTGAGGCTTTAAATACGCTGTCTCCTACATGCGGACATTTCCAAAACTTATATTTCCAAGCATGACCTCTTCCCCAGGCTCCAGTCTCACATATCCAACTGGCTACCTGATACCCCAGCTTGGATTTCTCACAGGCCTCTCTTAACTTGTCATGGCCCGGGGAGGATGCTTGACCCCTCCCACCTGATCCCTTCCCCCAGTGACCCCTTTCCAGGCAACACATAGCAGCACCACCCAACTTCACACAGTTAAAAGAGTTTTTCTCTTCTCTCTCCTCAGTTTTTCTTTCCCTCCTCTGTTACATCCAGTTCGCCACCACCATGGGCTTTGCCTCCAAAATCCCATTTCCTGTTCTTCCATTTTTCTCCACCCTCACCAGTTCCACATTGGTCCAGGCCACCATCAGCCTCAACTAGCCAAGGACGACAGCCTCTTAATTCCTTATTTCCACCTTCACTCCTAAATCTATTCTCAGCACAGCGACGCGGTTCTGTTATTTTGTTTTGTTTTTATAAATGAAAACAGGAGCGTGTCATTCCTATGCCCATCCCACGGGGTCTAGAATAAAATTCCGATTTCTTCCCAGGGCTACAAGCCCCCACATGACAGGCCCCCGGCGCACGCTTCTGACCTCACCCCAATTTTCTCATCCTTGTTCATCTGCTCGCCATGGGGCCTCCTCAAAAATCGGCGACTCCTCAGGGCTTTTGTGCCGTCTCTGCTTGGCCAGAACGCTTGTCGCGTGCCTTTACTTCTCACAACCCACAGCTGTTACTGCTGCAGTGGGTTCTTCCTCAGGCTCCTCCCCTAAAGTCGCCACATCCTGCTTTGCTTTCCCCCCACCCCATCCCCACCTGTGCTGTGTGGCTTGCGGGATCTCAGTTCCCCCCACCAGGGATTGAACCTGGCCATGGCAGGGAAAGCCCGGAATCCTAACCACCAGGCTACCAGGGAACTCTCTTTCCTGCTTCATTTGAAAAACACTTCTCTGCGACTGAAATTCTTATATATATTGTTTATTGTGTCTCTCCTGTGAGTTCCAGGAGAGCAAAACCTTGGCTATCTGTTCCATACCACATTCTTTGCACCTAGACTGGTCTAGAACAGGTTGGGACTCAATGACTTTATTGAATAAAGAAAACAAACAAAAGAAATAGATGGAGCCTATACCCTGTGCGTGCTTCTGAGTCTCCACATTTCTTTCTGGGCACATCTCTGCGTTTTTCTCTGCAGCTTTACCCCGCCATTGCTGTGTGTATATATATATTTGCATCTCTGAGACTTCTCTGGTCTTTTTTTTTTTTTTTTTTTTTGCAGTACGCGGGCCTCTCACTGTTGTGGCCTCTCCCATTGGCTCCGGACGCGCAGGCTCAGCGGCCATGGCTCACGGGCCCAGCCGCTCCGCGGCATGTGGGATCTTCCCGGACCGGGGCACGAACCCGTGTCCCCTGCATCGGCAGGCGGACTCTCAACCACTGCGCCACCAGGGAAGCCCGACTTCTCTGTTTTGACTTGTGTATCTTGGTGGCAATCTCTCTCCTGTCCGTTTTCCTTTCCTTTCTGGATCACCTTTCTGTGTCTTTGACCTCTTCCTTTGTCCCTGTGACTCACCTAGTTTTGGTCTCTGTTGCCCTCCTCCTTCCTCCCCCACCTTCCCTCCTTCCCACCGCTCTCCCTTCTGCCCATCCTCCACCTCTTTCTTGCTTTATGTTTGGCCTTTGGACTCTAGAATCCACTACCCCCTAGCCAGCTCTGCACCCGTCTTCCACCAAATTTGTCTCTCCCTGTTCTTCCCTCCGTTTATCATCCCTACACTAAGTTCCCCTCTGTCCCGCTAGTTGTATTCCTTTCCCTCTGTTTCCCAGCATCTCTTTCCAACATTGCCCCCATGGAATCCCTCCCCGGTCCCCTGCCCTCCAGTCTTCTAGTCCATCACAAGACCTGGCAGATGGGGGACCTTGGGAAATCTTTGCTGAGCAAATGAAGGGAAACCCACTGAGCACTGTCCCTTCTGTGTCCTCAGTGACCTTCAAATCCATTCCCCCCATCCCTCTACCCCCAGAGCCCTTTCCCAGCTCAGCTGCCACCCTCTCTCATCTATCCCACAGCACTGGCCTCCTGTCTAGCCCTTTCCCACATCCCAGGTGCCTCCTTCTGACACCCATGTCTAATACTGCCCTTCACCTGCTCCAAGCTCTCCCGTGTCTCCTGCTACCCTTAGAATAAAGTCCAAACTCCTCAGCCGGGAACCCTAGCATCCTTAGACTCTGTCTTCTAGCTGCTTCTCTGGTCTTATCTCCCCAAAGGATGAGCCCTGTCCCCAATACATCATGCTCTTATATCCCCCCCAAGCTGACTCGAGTTGTTTTTTTCCCATGAAAGCTTTCCTCACCCCCTTCATCACTCATCTTTTTGAAACCCAGCCTGGGTCTAATGTTCTCCAGGAAGTTTCCCCAAGTACTACCCACTCTTGTCAGTTGGTCACTCTGTCTCTTCTTCTCTGGTCAAGCTGCCTAGCCTGGTCCCTGTTACAGCACCGATCGCCCTGCCTGGAGTTCGGTTTTTGACTCCTTGAGAGCACCAGTGGGGATCCTGATACTAATACACTGCCTGGTACATTAGCAGATGCTCAAAAACGTTAAGGAGTGAATGGCTGAATTAATGGATGAGTGAAACATGAATCTCTAAGTCCTAGTGTTTCTCCTGCACACCAGACACCATGCCTGTGCTTCAGTATTTGTGTGATTATCTGCTCCCTCCCACGAGTGAGAGTTTGAAGGGCCAGTGCCTGTGTCTGATGCTGTATTTCAGCATGTCTCTGCCTCTCACTCTCATCTCTGAGTTCCTTCCTCCCTTTCTGTACCATTCATGTTATGATCCTGTTTAAAGCCATTCCATGTCTCCCCACTGCCCTCAAATTAAATCTAAACTCTTGACCTGACCTACAAGTCCCTGGGCAGTCTGGCCCTGCCTTCGTCTCCAGCCTCATCTTGTTCCGTCTGCGTGTGGCTCACTAGTACATGTTAGCCTTCTCCGGAAGCTCTTCCTGCCCCAGGGCCTTTGCATATGCTGTTCTCTGGCTAAGACACTTCCCTCCAGCTTCACCTGGCTGGCTTCTTGTCATCCTTTTGTGTTAGCTAAAATACCCCTTCCTTTTAAACTGGGCTCAGCCTCCCTGAAGGAGCATTTTGCATTTCTCCTTTGCCCTAACTGTAGCTTACTGTGGTGTACACATTTCTTGGATTAATGTCTGTCTCATGCACAAGACGTGAACTCTATGAGGATGTTGGGGACCCTATCTGACTTCCCTCCTTCTGTAGGCTCAGCATTTGGCACAATGCCTGGCACTTAAGTACACAAATAAATTGCTGGTAATGAATGATCAAGTCTGTCTCTGGGACTGTTTACGTTCCCTCCCCAGCGCCATGCTGGTACATAGCAGGTGCTTTTAAAGCCCTTGTGGAAGGATGAGTGAAGAAGTGAACGAATGCCCACGTCTGTCCCTTGTCACTTTGCCTTTCTGCATCCCTCTTTTATCTTTCTGTCTCTTTACATAGAGCATATATATAGTCTGCAGGTATAACTATATAGTCGTGTGTTATGGGTCCCTCTCCAGGAGTTGGGCTGGGCTGGGAGTCCCTCCTCCGTGCCCCGCCCCCACATGCACACAGCAAAACATTAAAAAGAAAACATCTCAAAACTGCAGAAAACACCACAGCCCTCCCCCTCCCCCCCACAAAAAATAAATAAAACACGACGCTCCCTCCCAACGGCCCCCTCCCTTCCCTTCCCCCTCCCTCAGGGTCCCTGATTCGGAGGGTGGCGGGCGCTCCCCCACGCCCGAGAGGTGGGGAGGGGCGCGGGGGAGCACCAAGCAGTCTCCAGCGCGCTCACGGGGAAGGAGGGGGGCACCCCCGACCCCCGGCAGCCTCGTTGCACGCGCGCCCGCGCACGCGCCCCGGACACGCCCCCCTCGGCGCCCCCCGTCGCGCCCCTACACGGGTGTGGTTTTCCTGTTGAGCGTGTTGCCGTTGGAGGCGGCGGCCTCCTTGGCCAGGGTCCCGGGGGCTGGCGCGGCGGGCGCGGGCGCGGCGGGCGCAGGCGCGGCGGGCGGCCCGGTGACCGTGACCGTGACGCCGCCGCCCGCCTCCTTGGGGAAGGCGTTGTGCAGCGTGAGGAAGCCGGACGCCCCCCCCGCGGTCCCGCTCTGAGCCCGCCCCGCCGCCGCCGCCGCCGCCCCCCCGCGCCCCCCGCCGCGCCGCCGTACGCCCCGCCGCCGGCACCGGCGCTAGCCAGCCCCGCGGCCACGCTGCCCTTGGACGGGTCGCGGCTGAGCGTGTACATGGAGATGTCCGTGGAGGCGAAGCCCGGGCCCCCGGCGCCGCCGGGAGACGCGTCCCGCGACGGCGACGGCTCGCTGGAGCGGGAGCTAGAGCGGGAGCGGCGGCGGTAGCGGAAGCGGTAACTGGGCAGACGGAGGATGGCCGAGGGGCCGCTCCCGCCACTGCCGCCCGCGCCCCCGCCGGCCTTGAGCAGGTCCGAGCGAGACTGGCAGTGCGCCTCGCGGCTGCGCTCGATGTAGATGTTGACGGCCAGCACGCCGATCACCTCGGCCAGGATGAACGACAGCCCGCCGAAGTAGAAGGACCAGCCGTACGAGTAATGGTTCTTCTTCTCCTCGTCCCGCTTCGGGCCCGGCTCGCCCGCGTTTGCCGAGATGTACACGATCACGCCGATGATGTTGCTCAGGCCTGGGCGGGGACGGTCAGACGGGAGCCTCGAGGCCACCCCTGGCCCCGCCCCCGCCCCCGGCCTGTCCCCGCCGGCCCAGGCCCAGCCCCGCTCTGAGCTCCACCCCTGATGGTCTAGGCCCCGCCCCAGATGGTCCAGACCGCCCCGCCCACTGGCCAGCCCAGGCCCCGCCCCATGTTGGCATAAGCTCCACCGTCAGATGGTCCAAGCCCCTTCCCAGATGGTCTAAATTTCTTCCCAGGTGGCCCAGGCCCCGCCCCGAAGGGCCCCAAATCCTGCTTCGGATGGTCCACCATCCCCAGCTAATTCAGGTCCTACTCTGTTGGTCGAAAGCCCACCCTGGTCGGTCTAAACTCCGCCCCAGTTCGTCCAGGGCCCACCCCAGAAGGTTTAGGATCACCCTTAATGGTCCAGATCCCTCCGGGATGGCCCAAGCCCTGCCCCAGATGGTCTAAACTCCTCCCCAGATGGCTCAGGCCCTTTCCTCGCTGGCCTAAACTCTGCCCTTGATAAGATGACCCTGGCTGGGGTTTCCTGGCCCTACCCTGATTGGTCTAACTCCACTCTTAACTTTATAAATCTTGGTGTTCCCTAGGCCTCACCCTCCGCTCGTTTAGTTAATGAGGTAATCCCGCTCTGACTCTCTAGGCCCTAACTCTGGCTGATCTGAACCCTTTCATGATTATCCTCTATTCCAGGTCTCCCCCGCACTACTCTTACTAAAGCAGGTCTCCCATCTACTCTAAGCCCCGCCTCCAGCTTGCTAAACCCTGCCCCCTGAGGATCGCGGTCAGGCTCCTCCCCCGTCCCAGGTGTAGTTAGCCCGGTCTTTCAAATCCTCCAAGCCCCACCCCCTGCAGATCTTGATCCAACTCCAAAGCATCCCCTGCTGTTTATGCTAAATCCTCCCCCTTCTCCTCTGGATTCCATCCCTTTAGAAAGGCTGACTCCTCGAATTTCCCAATACTACTCACTTCGAGTAGAAAGGGGGTCTTGCCCCTTAATGCCCTCCCTCACTACCGAGTTGGTCTGGATGCTTTCGCAGGACCAGACCCTTTTTGGGTACACCGGAGCCCACGAGACCCCGCCCCCTAGAGCAGGCTCCTCCCCATCTGAATCCAAATCACTTTCTCCCTCTCAGGTCGGTCTTCTCCGTCTTCAAGACCGCAATTCAGCCTCAAGGGCCCACCCCCTCTCCCAAACTCCTCCCCTTCCGTCTCCTGGACCGCAAGCTTTGGAATCTAAACTCCTGGCATCCCGGATTACGCGGTAGACAGACACCTGTCTGTGCTGGGTTCACTCGCCCAGAAGACTACCGGAAGGCGACACCTACCTCGCCCAGCGGGTGGCGATGGAGCTTGGGAAGAGCCTAGGAAGGCTCCGGGCCCCAGGGAGCGCCCGGGCAGGGTAGCTTTGCAGGCGCGCGCGCGCTCACACACACACGTGCGCGCTCGCAGGTGGGCCGCCCCCTCCCTCTGCCTCTCACCTGCTGCCACGAACAGGATCCCTGCTCCCAGAATGATGTTCCTCTTGGACTTGTAGACCCGGGAGGCCGCCACGCACACGCCCCCGAGCAGCAGCAGGATGGCGCTGAGGATGGGGAAAATGCTGGAGGCCCGGACGACTCCTGGAGAAAGGAGAGTATGGGGAGAGATGGGGGGTGGGAACCAGGGCGTCAGACACGGCCGCCTGGCCCCCTGGCGCCCCGCGCCTCCTGCTGCCTCCGTCTCCGCTTCTCTCTCGCTGGCTCTCCAATTCTCCTTCTCTGCCTGGTTATTTTCTGTTATTGTCTCACTTTCTCTCCTCTTTAAAATTTCTCTCTTTCTCGATCTGATTGCCTCTCTCTTTTTCTGTGTCTTTTTCTTTCTTCCTCTATTTTTCTCTCTCCTGGCATATTTTTCTTCCCTTTTATTTCTCTAATCACTCTCCCTCTCTCTTTTTTTTCCCCTCGGAACTTCTCTATTTCTCTGTGGACCCTCTCCCTCTCTCTTTTTCCTTCTCGCACGCTCTTTCCCTTCCTCTCCTGCGCATTTTTTCCAGATCTTTCTGAATCAAATCTCTAAATACCTCTCTCCCTCCCCCCCCATCCCCCCTTCTGCCAGGCTTCACCTATCTCTCTGGGTTTCTCTTCTCTCTTCCCCTGCCCCCTCCCTCTCTCCCTCTCCCGCTCTCTTCTTCCCTTCCTCCTCTCTGTCCCTCCCCCCACCCCTTCCTGCCTGGCTTCATCTGTAGCTCTGGGTTTCTCTTCTCTTACTTTCTCCCTTCTCTCTCTCTCCCCCTCTCTCTGCAGTCCTTTCCACCGTCTCCCAAACCCTAGGCAACCAGATTCTGCGATTTCTGAGCCCGGTTGAGGCCGCAGCCAATCATAACTCTGGATTTGCCGCGTTCTTGGGGTAGCTAACCAATCTCACCACAGGCTTCCCCAGCCAGCTCCCTAGAATGGCCCGTCCGCGCCGTCCGCGCCTCAGGTTGCCTCACGGCCCCAGGGCGCAGCGACCAATCCCAACCCAGAGAGTCACTGCACTGAGTTGCCTCGAGTACCCAGGCCATCACGACGGCCAATCAGCTCCCGGGATCCCTTCTCAGCCCGCCCCAAGGTGAGAGGAGGGGGCGGGAGAGACCACTGAGCCAATCGGTGACCAGAGGATCTCAGTATCTGGGCTTGGATTGGCTGACAAGTTCATCTCTGCGTGTGGTTCTAAGTGCCGAAGCACAGCCCCCTCTCCCCTCGCACTTGCCCAAGCCCGGTAGTCCCCCCACTCTGTCCCCGACCCCCACGTACGGAGCAGATACTCCGCGCTGTCATGGTCGTAGTCCGTGTCCTCCGGGAAATGGTTGATCTTCACGCAGACGCCTCTTTTCAACCCTGGAGGGGAATGGAGGTGATAGTCGTGGGCACTTAAGAGTGCGGAAACCCCGGGTAAGAAAAGACCCTCCTCAAACCCCTTCTGATTGGGAGACAGGAAGTAATGGCTCCTGATCCTGTCTGTGCACCTGGGACAAACTTTCAACCTCCCGGCCCCGGTTTCCCTACCAGTTAAAAAAAAGAAAAAAAGTAAAGAAAGGAAGGGAGGGAGGGAGGAAATCATCCAACACTCACTAAAAGGCCACAAGAACTTTTGCCCTGTAACCTGTACGGGGACAGTCTCTCTGGCCTCTGTTTCCACCTCTGTAAGAAAGAAGGCGTTGCTTTCAGCCATGTCGTCACTCTTCAACTCAAAATCGGTTGAAAATGCGTGGGAAAACGAAGAGGCGGCAGGGGGCCAGGAGGACTACATTTCCCATGAGGCCCTATGAAGTCTTCGAGTCCAATTGTGAGGAGAGAGAAGCCCCAGTGGATCACCGGGGTTGTAGTCTCTTCAATCCTCCATATGGGAGAGGGATTCCCCGGCTCTCTGCGCACTGCACCTGGGGTCCTCTGGGAGGAGATGCAGAGGTCGGAGCTAGCAGAGGCACGCTAGGGGTGCAATATGCCTCCAGTGGTCCTGCAGTCTCAGCCCCTTCCTCCCCCTAAGAACCCACTTCCTTACACAGCTGCAGACCGATGTATAAATAAGTATAAATTTAAATACATTTTGTTTCCTCAATTCTCCAGGCTCCTTCCAACCTCCCGGCCACTGCCCAATGCTGCAGAACATTCTGCTTACATTCTTCACTGGCGAAAAACTTACCTTGCAAGCGAGCAGTGCACGGGACACCAGCTTGAGGAAGCTTTCGCTCACACACACACACACACACACACACACACACACACACACACACCCCTCCCACCCATTCTGGGGTGTAGCAGCTCCCTGCACCACCACCTTCTTAGCATGCATTGGTTTGATTTATGATCTTCTTCAGCACGCTAGGAGTTCCTGCAGGGGGAGGGCATGGGGTCTGATTCCTCCGTGTGTCCCTAGCATTGCCTGGCACAAAGGAGGCCTCAAGAAATGAGTGTTGAAAGAATTAAGTTATGAATGAATATAAGGATGACAGAAGGGGAGATTCGAGGCAAAAGATGACACGGAAAGAAATGGGGGTAAAGGAAAAGACTGGAAAGAAGGACTATAAGGCAGTGAGTAATTCCACTAAGAGCTACCATTTGTTAAGTGCTTCCTAGGTGGATTAACTCATCCACAGCTCACAGGAGATCCACGAAATAGATAATGTTATTGGTGTCGTGCGGTGACCAAACATTGAGAATTGGAGTCGCACTGCTTGATAATGAAGCCTGAATCCATCATGTCCTTATTCTGTGACCTTGTTGGCCTTACTTGGGCCAATTTACTTCGATCCCTTTTCCTATAACAAGGGGCTACTAGGACCTACCTCACTGGGTTGTTGTGAGGGTTGAATCCAGGTATAGAGATTTAGCACTTTGCCTGGAACACAATTAGGTGTTCAGCTGATACCACGCCGTATACCCATTGTCCAGATGAGGAAGCAGAGGCATAACAAGGGTTCATCAATTCACAGCTGATGGGTGGTGGAAGCAGAATTCAAACACACAGCGGTTTGCCCCCACTGGAATGTAAGCTTATAGGCTGTTCACCACTCTTCAACATCTAGAGCAATGCCTAACACATAGTAAGTGCTTAATAAATATTTTTATGTACGAATGATTGAATGGGCAACAAGCACATGAAAAGATCCTCCATATCACTAATCGTTAGGGAAATGCAAATCAAAACAACAGTGAAATACCCTCTCATAGATATGAGATACCATCCCATTAGGATGGCTACTATAAACAAGCAAACAAAATAAAACAGAAAATAAGTGTTGGTGAGGATGTGGGGAAATTGGAACCCATGTGCACTGTTGGTGGGAATATAAAATGGTGCAGTCGCTATGGAAAATAGTATGGAGGTTCCTCAAAAAGTTAAAATTACTATATGATCCAGCAAGTCCCTTCTGGGTATATACTCAAAAGAACTGAAAGCAAGGTCTCTAAGAAATATTTGTACATCCATTTTCGTGGCAGCATTATTCACAACAGCCAAAAGCAACCTAAGTGTCCATCAATGGATGAACGGATAAAGTGTGGCATATACGTAGAATGGAATGTTGTTCAGCCTTTAAAAGTAAGGGAATTCTGACACATGCTACAACCTGGATGAACCTTGAAGATATTCTGCAAGTGAAATAAGTCAGTCACAAAAATACAAATACTGTATGATTCCACTCATGTGCGATATCTAGAGTCATCAAATTCACAGAGACAGAAAGTAGAATGATGGTTGCCAGGGGCTGGGAGCAGGGAAGAATAGGTACAGAGTTTCAGTTTTGAAAGATGAAAAGTTTTGGAGCTTGGGTACCCAATGTGAATCTACTTAACATTACTGAACTGTGCTTTTAAAAATGGTTAAGATGGTACATTTCACATTCTGTGCATTTTACTTAAAAAAAAAAAAAAAGCCACTGAATGAATGAATGAAGATACACCTTTTGAGTGCAGATGTTTACCCATCACCACATCCAGTATGGTGTGGTGGGGCGGGGGGTCAAGTTCTCTCCTTTCTTGAGTGGGATTATAGTACTTCTCTCAAAACATGAATGATAACTCAATGAGATTGAGCACGGAGAGTACACGGCGTGCAGACTCTCCACAGACTAGTCATGCTGGCAGTAATGATAACTAGTACGTACTGAGGGCTAACCACACAGTAGGCACGGCTCCAAGCATTTGACAGGTAGGTACTAACACGGTATGCATGACCAGCCCTTAGAAATACCAGGCAGTGATAGTATCCCTGCTTTACAGGTGAGGAAACTGAGGCATAGAGTTGAAGAAATTGCTCAGTTCTATAGATGGTAAGTCATGGGGAGGAGACTCTGGGCCTCAAAGGTGAGCTTTTTTTTTTTTTTTAAGGTGAGCATTTTCTTTTCTTTTTCTTTTTTTCCTGGCCAAGCCATGCGGCTTGCGGGGGTCTTAGTTCCCCAACCAGGGATCAAGCCCTGTGCAGTGGAAGCGCAGAGTTCTAACCACTGGACCGCCAGAGAGGTCCCAGAGGTGAGCATATTTGTGGCAGTAGAGTGTAGTGGTTATGTTAGCCACGAGCACGGGCTTTGGAATCACATTCTCTGGACTCACATGCCAGGGCTGCCACTTCCCAGCTGGGTGGCTTTGGGGACTTGGACACCCCTGAGCCTCGGCTTCCTCGTTTGGAGAATGCGGATGGTGATAATGACCACATACGGTTTGCGAGCACTCAGTGACCCACGAATGACAGAGTCAAGCGCGGACCGCACGGGGGTTATGCGGCACGCCTCTGCGTGTTATCCGACCAGCTGGGCTGGGAGCTCCTTAGGCGCAGGCATGGTGGTGATGCGTCTCTGAGTCTCCCCAGGGCCCGCCTAACACAGACCCGGGCAGGCAGCGGTGGGGGGGAGTGGGGAAGCGGGATGGGGGGCGGTGCGTAGGGGTGTGTACTGTGGCGAGGACCACGGCTCTGCCCCTCGTACCTGGGTGGCCATGTGGCTGACTCACTTCCCCTTTCTGGCCTTCAGCTTCCTGCTCTGACAAACTCGGGTGATAATAATACCTTCCCCCTGGAGCAACTGGGAGGGTTCAATGAGATAAGGCACGCAAAGTGCTGAGAACAGGGGCTCTGTACAGTCCGCTCGAATAAATCGGGCTGTGGGTCTAGATTCTGGAGGCTGAAATTCCTGAGAAGGGAGCTAGACCCATACGGATCCCCCAGCCCTGGGGTTGGTTCTGGGGCACTTGAAATGTGGCAACTGAGATGGAGTGTGAGTGTAAAATGGGCACCAGATTTCAGATTTGGTATGAAGAAAAATGCATACTATTCCATTAATAATCGTTATGTTGCTAACATGTTAAAATAATGGTTTGGCTACGCTTGGTTAGATAAAATGTATTACTAACGTTTATATTAATGTATTATATTGTATGAATTGTATTTATTAAATTAGATTCATTGAACCTTCCCCTTTGTACTTGTTTTAATGCCACTGCTAGAAACATTTAAGTTATGTAGACAGCTTGTGTGATGTTTCTCTTGGGCAGTGCTGGTTGGGAGGCGGGGACTTCTGGGTTATCAAGGAGGGGACACTCAGGGGTTGGTCATCTGAATTCATAATACTGAGAAGAAGAAGAACAGAATATAAACGACATCGTCTAGCCTTTACCCTGTGCCTGCTGGCCTTTTGAATGCTTTACATGTAATAACTCATTGAATTCGCTCCACAGCCCTGTGGGTTAGGGGCCATTATAATCCCCATTTCACCGATGACGGAAATAAAGCACAGAGAAGTAGAATATATGGCTCAATGTCACCTTCCTGTGCACAGCAGACAGGAAGTAACCCAATAAGTCTTGTTCTCGAGTCTATGTCCCAATCACGACTTTCTACTGCACTTCTCAGAAAGACGGAGGGACAAGGGAGGATGGGACCTAAGAATTCCTGGGGACAGAGTGTCTTCAGGGGGCAATGGCCCGGGGGGGGGGCAGTTTCTACACCCCTGGATCCCCGATAGGATGGAGGCTAGTGGTTATATTGCTTTGACTCCTGGGAAACCAAAGAGACCTGGATTCAGATCCAGAGTCTACTGCATATTAGCTGTGTGACCTTGGGAAAGGTGCTTTCCTTCTCTGAGCCTTAAGCATTCATTTCTAGGAGATGGGGGTGATAGTAGTACATAGCGCACAGAATTATTGTGAGCATCCAATGACGCATGAGTGATGACTATAATAACAATAAAGTCTACCTTCATTTACCCCCTGCTTAACACAATTCCTTTGGCTCCCAGGACCCAGTTACCTCATTTTCCCCAAACCTCTGTGGTCAGTCCTTTCTCAGCTCCCTTTGCTGGCTCTTCTCATCTTTCTGATTGTCTTTGAATACTGGACTAGCTCAGGCTTCAGCCCTTCAACTAATTTTTTGGTTTGTTTCTGTCTCTGCTCATCCATCCACATGCCATGACCCGCCCACCAGCCCAGACTCTCCCCTGAACTCTGACCTCATATATCATATCGCTAACATCCTAGATCAGGGGGTCAGCAAACTATGACCCACAGGCTGAACCCAGCCTGCCAAATCCAGCAAAGAATGGGTTTTACATTTTTTTTTTTTTTAATGATTGAAAAGCTGTCAGAGAAGACTATCTCGTGGTACGTGAAAATGATATAAAATTCAAATGTCAGTGCCTGTAAAGGAAGTTTAATTGGAACCCAGCCACACTCATCCACTCACGCATCATCTCTGGCTATTTTAAGGAGTAGCAGCAACAGAGATCACACGCCCCACAAAGCCTAAGAAACTGACTGTACGGCACTTTGTGAGTCCTTTCCTATACTGACTCCTGTCCTACACAGTATCTCAAATAGGCACCCTCAATTTATTTTTGTAATTTTTTTGGGTAAAGGCACCTCAATTTAACATGTCCAAAACTGAGCTCATGATAGCCCTCCTTATAATAAATTGGGTAAGAGAAAATAAAACAAATACAATAAAATACCAGCTGTTCCAGCAGATGAACCTCCCCCACCCCTACCCGACCACATTCTCCGGTGCTCAGGCCACAGCCTTAGAGCAGTGACTCTCAATGAGGGGCGATTTTATTCCTAGTCTGGAGACAGTTGACAATTTTGGTGTCCACACCGGTGGATGCTGCTGGTGTTTAAAAGGTAGAGCCCAGGGATGCTGCCACACATCCTACAACACGCAGGACGCACCCCCCAACCCCAGCCCACAGCCGCAACACGGAATTATCCACCCCCAAATGTCAACAGCGCTGAGGTTGGGAAACCCCGCTTTTGAGACGCCCCGACACTTCTCTCTCATATCCTACAACTGCCCCACCAGCAATTCCTGCCCGCTGTAGCGGCAGAACATACTCACAGTCGAAACCCAAACTCTACGGCTCCCACCCCGATAAGCCACCTCCCATTCTCCCTTTTCCTTTCCTCCTAAATACCCAACACAGCAGCAAGAGCGATGCCCTTAACCTTCAAGCCAGCTCCTGTCACTCCCCCCCTCCGATGTGGAAAGCAAATTACATTCCAGGACCTGGAAGCTCGTGGTATCGCCTTGACTGCACCTCCTACCATGTCCCTCCTCACCACCTCTGCCCGGGCCACGCGGGCCTCCCATGATGGTCAGACACAAGGCACATTCCCACTGCAGAGCCTGAGCAATGTTTCTACAGCCTGAAGCGTTTCCCTCCAGAAGCCACATGGCTCCATCTCTGGGCTCATTTAGCCTACGCCTCGGATGTCACCTGCTCAGTCCCCTTTATCTCCAATTTCTGCAGTTTCACACCCTTGCCCCTAACACTTCCCATCCCCTCCCTTGCTCTTTTTCCTCCTTTGCACTCAGCTCTAACACCCTAGGTGTTGTATTTACTTATCTCCCTTATTATCTGTCTCTCCTGCTAGAATATAAGACATATAAAAACAGCAGTCTTTCATGTACACACTGCTATATTTAAAATGGGTAACCAAGGGCTTCCCTGGTGGCGCAGTGGTTGAGAGTCCGCCTGCCGATGCAGGGGACTCAGTTTCGTGCCCCAGTCCAGGAAGATCCCACATGCCGCAGAGCGGCTGGGCCCGTGAGCCATGGCCGCTGAGCCTGCGCGTCCGGAGCCTGTGCCCCGCAACGGGAGAGGCCGCAACAGTGAGAGACCCGCGTACCTCAAAAAAAAAAAAAAAAAAAAAAAAAAGGGTAACCAACAAGGACCTACTGTAGAGCACAGAGAACTCTGCTCAATGTTGTGTGGCAGCCTGGATGGAGGGGAGTCTGGGGGAGAATGGATACATGTATATGTATGGCTGAGTTGCTTTGCTGTGCATCTGAAACTATCACAACATTGTTAATTGGCTATACTCCAATATAAAATAAAAAGTTAAAAAAAAAAAAAAACAGGTTTCTTTGCTGTTGGTTTTTTTCTCCTTCCACGTCTATAGCTCCAGAATCATGAACAGCGTCTGGCACACAGTATAAACTCAATAAATAGCGGTTGTTGAGGAGGGGATGAATACATGGAATGACTGCTACTTGCTGTACACTGTCCATCAGTGTATAATGAGAAACTGGGTGTCAAATTATAACATAATGAGAAAATTGGATGGGTGTGAGGCAATAGGGACCAGAGGTGACGGGAGAAAGGGAGACCCTCATGCCTGATCTGAGGAAGCAGCTGCTACTCGGATCCAGCCAACCGTGGCCACTGCAGGATACTGGCCCCGTGTTGTCAGATCTTCCACTAGTTCAAAAGAAGCTGGAAATCGGATTTTCAATGTGCAATCTCCCTATTTTTAAATGTTGGCAACCGATTCAGATTTTGGTTTCAGTTTTAAGCACTCCACACACCAGACAAAGCATATCTGCAAATCCCATCCATCAGACCTGAGTTCTCTTGGCTCTTCCCCAGTCACAGCTGGGTTACCTTGGGCAAGTAGCTTAACATCTCTGAGCCTCAGTTTCCTCATCCTCAACAGGAGGGTGGTGCCCTGCCGCCCCCCTCCCATAGGATTAAATGAGATAATAACATTCCTTGCTCATCAAGAGTACCCAGCAAGGGACTTCCCTGGTGGTGCAGCGGTTAAGGGTCCACCTGCCAATGCAGGGGATGCGGGTTCGAGCCCTGGTCCGGGAGGATTCCCACATGCCGCTGAGCAACTAAGTCCCTTTGCCACAACTATTGAGCCTGCGCTCTAGAGCCCGTGAGCCACAATTACTGAGTCCTCGTGCCACAACTACTGAAGCCCGCGCGCCTAGAGCCTGTGCTCCGCAACAAGAGAAGCCACCTCAATGAGAAGCCCGCGCACCACAACCAAGAGTAGCCCCCGCTCGCCGCAACTAGAGAAAGCCCCACGCGCAGCAGTGAAGACCCAACGCAGCCAAAAATTAAAAAAAAAAAAAAAAAAAAAAAGAGTGCCCAGCAAAACGGAGGAGGAAAAGATGGGGAAAAGAGAGGGATAAAAAGAGAAGTGAAGGGATTTTGATCTTTTTGGCCCTGGAGGGGGAAATTGGGGATTGGCTGGTCCCACTCCTTCATGTTGCAGACCAGGGCCCTGAGGCTTAGGGAGGTGACAAGATAGTGAGCACACAGGGGGATAGATGCACAGGAGGACTGGAACCCAGGTGTCCTGCTTCCCAGCCCATCACTTCCACGCTATGTGGAAAGAAATAGCAAAGCTGAGAGCAAAACAAATAGAGGAGTTGCTAAGAGGAAGAGGCCTGGCGTGGGGAGATGGGAGGCCAAGGGAGCCAGCTGGGAGGGAGCCTGCAAGGAGAGTAGGACCAAGCAAAGAGCAAAGATGGAGATTAGAAGAGGCGGTGGCCTCATCGTCAAGAAACAGGGTCTGGAAGGAGGACGTCAAAGGGAGGATGAATGGAGGGAAGATGAGGCAGAAGCTTCTAAAGACCAAGGAGGACAAGGACCCGCAGGGGAGGCTGGGAGGCCTGATGGGGAGGGAGAGGCGGGCAGACAAGATCCGCCGGAGGACAAGCCACAGAGAGGAAAGAGGAGAGGGCCGTGAGTTACGGGCAGTTAGGGCAGGATGTTTTAGGAGAGAAACAGCCAAAGTGAGGCCAAAGGGACGGAGGAGATGGGGAAGACGCTGTGACTGGGTCCATAAGAGGTAGGGGCGCTCAGAGGGCAGAGGTAGGACGTGGGGGAGAGAAGATGCAAAGGGCAAAAGGAGGAGGGGGGCCCAGCTCAAGGGTGAGCGGGGAAGCGGGGAGGCAAAGCAGAGCGTGCCAGTGCTGGAATCGAGGCAGAGGGAGCCCCTCACGCAGGGAGGCCAGGCACCCACAGGGGTGAGAGGGAGGGAGGAGAGGGGGCTTTCCCCACGAATGAAGGAAAGATAAGATTAGGCGGGTCCCGAGCGGAGGGGGCGCAGGACGTGCCGAGTGACGGAGAGGCGTGGATGGGGAGGGTCGAGGCGAGGGGGGCGGGATTCAGAAGAGGGTCAGGACGCAGAGAAGAGTGAGAAGGACGGGGGAAGGTGTGTGGGCAGGCGTGGCAAGGAGCCCCAGGAGGAGACGGGAGGCCGCAGTGGGGACCACAGGAAACTGGGAGATTTCCCAGGGAGGAAGCCCAGCCGGCCGCGGACGGGACGAGGGGCCGGGCCGCAAATGGAGGGGCGCAAGGCTGGGGCCCCCTCCACCCTACCTTCCAGGCAGCAGATCCTCCAGAGGCCCGAGTGGGTGAGTCCGCCGGGGTCCTTCTTCTCCGAGGAGCCACTGCCCCCGCGGTGGTGGGGCCCGTCGTCGCCAGCCGTGAGGTTGGTGGTGTTGCAGATGAAGGCGCGCGTGTAGAGCCAGTAGTCCGTGCTGATGGCAATGGTCATGAGGCCGAAGGCTGCGAAGGCGCCCACCGTGGTGAGCAACACCTGCACCCCCTTCTCGCACCAGAGGCCCCTCTCTTCGTTCCAGCGCTTCAGCGACTCCAGTTTGACCACGGGCAGCCGGGGGGCCGTGGGCCACCACCGGGGCAGCGGGGGCGGGGCCGTGCCGGCGGCTGGGGGGGTCACAGCGCAGGCAGAAGTGGGGGGCCCGGGGCCAGGGGCTGGGGAGGGGGCGGCGAGGAGGAGGCTGAGGCCGGGGACGGGGTCAGAAGGCAGCCATGGTCGGCAGCTGGTGGAGGGCAGGGAGCGAGATAAAGGATTAGACAGGAGGGCTCACCTCCCTGGACACCCCTTTACCTGCACCCCAGCCCCCCAAAGAAACCCCACTCTTTCCTCGGTTGAAGAAACTCCTTCCACTCTGCTTGCCACTGGCACTTCTCTGAAAAACAATCTCCCTGCGTCCAAGAAATTCTTCCCACTAATCCCACTCTGAGACATACCCCACCTATGTCCTGAGTGCCGTAGGACACGCCTCCAGGCCCCTCCAGCTCCGCCCCCCTGGTCTCACCGTCCTCCCCACAGGGAAAGCGTCCCTCACTCCAGCCCCCAGTGCCTCTTCCTCCCCAGGAACCCCTGTCCTGTTCCTCATTTCTTATAAAATGTTCTCATAAAGCTCTACCCACTCCCTACCTTCCCCTGCAAGGCCCACCACTTCACCTACTATGGCCCCTACTTAGGAAAAATAAATCTCTCAATCTCTCCTCAGCTGAAAAAACAAAAACAACAAACACAACAACACTCAGATCTTCCAAACTCATCCCCACAGTTTGCACAACTCAGAAAACCACACAGTTGTCATCACTACCACCCCACCTCCACAGTCTCCTCTGCATGGGAACCCCTACCCCACTCAGAACCCTACGTCTCTGGACCAGGGTTCTCAACCTTGGTTGTACCTTGAAACCACCAGAGGATACTGATACTTGAGAAATTCCGATTTCATTGGTCTGGGGTGTGGCCCTGAGCATCTAGGTTTTTAAAACTTCCCCGGGGGATTCTTTTAAAGAATCCAACGCCGCTGGACCCCCTGGATTAGAAGAATGCCCCCCATCTCCATCACATTCCCTCTAACCGCCCCACTTGTCTTCCTTGGACCACTCTCCCATCCCCTACTATGTCTTTGACTCAAGGAAAATACTCCACTCTTTCGTTTGCTTATAGGAGTCTTCCAAATCTGGTCCTCAGTATCTCTACAACTTAGACAAACTCATCATAGCCATCACTTTCTCCTCCATTAAGAAAAATTTCTTCCGTGAGTTGCAGGGCATTTTCTACTCACAGGAATCCCTTTCTCTAGACCCCAAGTTCCTCTCCATTCAGAAATCTCCCAAGCTCTGACCTGCATATTCACTGTTGTGGAAGGAAATTCCCCCACTCTACCCAGCATCCCCCACCCCCTTCCTCTGCCCTTCCACCATCTCCCACGACCTCCAAATCTCCTCTCCGTAGCCCTTGTTATGGGGATGAACCCCCCAATTCCAGATCTCCCCAGCTCACTTCGACATCCCGCTGTCTCTTGAACTTATAAGAACCTCCCCCCCACACACCCTGACTTCTCTGACATCACAAAGAATCCCCTTCACTCTTGCCACCCTCCTCCACCTACTCTAGCTCCCAGCATCGCTTGTGCTCAGGAGAATCCCCTTCATGTCTCCCTCAGACTTCCCTTCTTGGGAACACCCCCAGAACTCCCCCTTCTATTTCACCTGTGCAGGAACATACACCATACACTCAGTTTTCTTCCAAATTTCAAAAGATCCCCTCCATAGACAGTGCCTCTTAGAAAAATTTGATCCACAAGACCACAACTCTCTTTCAGTTGGGAATAATTTCCCACTCTGCAGGCACCAAGGGTCCATTCATTTTCCTCTCCCACAGCACCCCATCACCACGCCCCCTGCCCTGCCTTTTCCACCTTACCCCAACCCTCCTTCCAGGCATGCATCCCTTACCAGCTTCCACCACTCTATCTATCCTAGACTTCTTCCCCCAAACCCCCTATTCTAGTTAAGAGCCTGGAAGCCTTAGAGGAGGAAACAAACAAACAAACAAACCTGATTCTGGGTCCCAGTACCAGGGTGACCTTGGCCTCTTCCGCCCCCATCAGCTGGCCCTCACTGGGTCTGCTCCAAGGAGGGGTGTTGGAAAGGTTGTCTATGGGGGGGGGTGTCTCCATGGCAACTGGGCCTAGTGCCCCACACGTGTGTTCTCTCCTCACCTCCACTCCTGCCTGCCCACGCACGGCCCCTGCCCTGGCCCCATTCAACAGTGCCCTGGACACTGACATCCCTGTGGCCTCCCTGGCCTCACTTCTGGCCGCTTCCTGTCTTTCCTCTCCAGAAAGACGCTGAGTTTCCTCTCCTCTCCATCTCTCGGCCTCTTCTCCCCGCTTCTGTGCCCCCTCACCACCAGCACCACCACCTCCACTGTCCTAGCAGATTTCTGCCTCCAAGGGGGGTGGGAGGGTGAGCCTGTGACCACAGGATGTACCCATTCCCCTGCTGGGCCCCCTAGGACCCGGGATAAGGAGGGGATGGAGAGGGGAGGCGAAGGATGGAAATTCTTCATCATATAAAGATTCGAAGCTCTTTTCATTTTGTCGATTTGGGGGGCACTCTGCTTGGTTTTAGGGGTTCTTCCTTTAGTCCATCTGTCAGCGGCAGCAAAGGAGGGAGCAGGGGACACCCCCAATTCGAAAGCTCCGGGATGTGAGAGGGGTCATCATCCCCTCTCCCTCTGAAGGGGACCAGCTCCTTCCTCCAGAATTAGGGGGGTCACAGAGCCTTCATTTTACATCCACCCACCTCCGATTAATAAAAAGATCTCTCTCACCTCTGTTAACGATAGGTCAACTCTCCGATGCACGGGGGAGGGGACGTTGAGCCCCCGTCGGCAACCCCCCCCAGGAAAACCCTTGTGGCTCCCAATTCTCACTGCTCCCCCTCCCCCAGCAGCGAGGGACCCAGGCGTCCGACCTGGTTGGGGGGGTGGAGATGAAGAGGCGTCCGGGGAATGGGTGTTGAGGTGGGAGGGGAGGCTGAGGGGCAGCTCTGAGCTCGGGCCCCGAGGGAGAGGGGGTCGGGATGGGGGAAAAGAAGGTGAGGAGACAATTTGGTTCCCGTGTCGCTGGGTAAAGTGCGGAGCGGGAGGACGAGAGAGGGAAGGAGGAGGGAGGGAG
The DNA here is from genome assembly GCF_003676395.1 of Aethalodelphis obliquidens. Taxonomy (NCBI): domain Eukaryota; kingdom Metazoa; phylum Chordata; class Mammalia; order Artiodactyla; family Delphinidae; genus Aethalodelphis; species Aethalodelphis obliquidens. Next base: position 16,966,202 of record NW_020837987.1, on the reverse strand, counting down.
GGGGAGGGGAGCCGCTGAGGATGGGGGAGCCACGGAGAGGAGATGGATTGGGGGGAGGGAAGTGATGGGGGGCAGGGTCTGGGTGGCAGAAAGAAGCTGGGGAAAAAGAGAGAGACCCAGAGAGGGAGGGAGAGAGACAGAGCCAGGAGAAGCGGAAAGAGAGAGACCCAGAGTCGGGGAAACAGAAATGGGGGAGGGAGAAATTTGGGGGAGGCAGCGGCTGGTAGCAGAAGGAAGTTGGAGAGGGAGACACACACACACACAGAGAAATATCCAGAGACAGAAGGGGACAGAGGCAGAGATGCAAACAGAGAAACGCAGAGACTGGGGAAGAAATGGGGGATGGGGAAAGATTGGGGCGAGGGAGAGGATGGGGGTCAGGATCTGGGTAACAGAAGGAAAGAAGGGACAGAGAGAGAGTCATCCAGAGAGGGGGAGGAGAGACAGATGGGGAGAGAAAGACAGAGAGAGACTGCGAGGATGGGAGAGAGAGAGAGGGAGAGAAAGAAAGAAAAAGTGGGGAGAGAAATTGGGGATGGGGCAAAGGTCTTAACAGAGAGAAGAATGAGAGAGAGAGAGAGAGAAGAGAGAGAAATTTTAAAAAATTTAGGGGAGAGGGGTCTGAGTGGCAGAAGGTGCCGGAGACAGAAAGGCAGATGCAGAAGGAAAGAGAGGGACCCAAAGAGAGAGAAAGATGGGGAGAGACTGAGACTGGGAGAGAGAGAGACCCAGGGAACGAGACAGAGGTAGAAACTGGGGAAGCATCAAAAGGAGGCCGGAGAAAAATAGGAGAGGGGCCAGTCTCAGATGAATGAAGGAGGTCGGAGATAAAGGATACCCCTGCCTCCTCCCCCCCCCCCCTCCCCAGCCCCTGCCCCCTCCCCCCCCCCCCATTTCAAAGCCACCCCCCCACCCCCACTAGCCTCCATCTCTCCACAGCATCGCTTGCCGCCGCCACCGCCTCTTCCTGTCGTCATAGCAACAGGATCCAGGCGCCCAGCCAAGGCTGGCAGCAGCGGCCGGAAATGAGGGGAGGGCCTTTTAAAATGGACCCCAGGAGCTCTCCCCTTTCCCAAAATCCAAGGGAAAGCTCCACCTCCCCGAGTCTTCCCACCATTCCCCCCCACCAAGTGGCAAGGGCAAAGAGCCACTGAAAATAAAATTATACTAAACTTACAAGGATAGAAAGCCTTTTGCGTCTCACCAAGAATTTTTTTTTCTTCTTACGAGCTACCCACCCCTAGCTCAAAGAGTTAGATTCCCCCAAGATGGGGATGGGAGTGAGGAGAAAAGTAGGATGCGCAAAGCTTGAGTGGAAATAAGTTTTAAAGAAGTCTGTCTGGGGTTGGGTCGGAGGGCTATGCAACAGTTTTGAGAAGACTGGATTTGCAAGTTCTAGAACTAGCCAGTGGGTAGAAGGTGGGACAACTCCAGGGAGAAAATCTCAGATGAGAGTCAGAAAGTTTGGTCTTGGGTTCAAATCTCAGAGATGCCTGTAGCCACTGTGTGACCTTGGGCAAAACATTTCCTCTCTTCTAGACTCAGTTATAATGGGTGCAAAAACTGCCTGCAATTAAACGGGAACATTGGTGAGAAAAGGTCTTTGCATGCTGCTCTAGACAAGCAGTTATTTCAAGACTGTGTCTTCACGGGAACATGATCAAAAATTAAGCTAGCCATAACCACAGACTTGGGCTAGGGAGTCTGCATACTGTCTCACGGAATTCTTACAGAATCCTTGTAATGTGGGCACTGATATTCCCATATTATAGGTGAACAAACTGAGGCTTGGAGATGGGCAGTGATTTGCCCACAATCACCCGGGAAATACAAAGTCAGCACTGGAGATGAAGCAGCCTCTTTGTGGGGAGTTGCCAGGAACAGTCAGCAATAGGTGAACTTCAGAGCCACTTAACCATTCCTGTGTCAGCTCCTCCCTTCTGACAGAAGACAGAAAAAACCTGAGTTCCCCACACATTCAATCACCTCCCCTGAAGGAGCATCTCAGATTTCCACTGGAATTTCTTCAGGGGAAAGGAGTTTAGAGAAGCATTGTGACACCCTTGGTTTAGAAGCAAAGAAATGCCAGCCTCGAGGGAAGGGGCCTGGAATTCATTCATTTGAGAAACATTTGTTCAGCCCCCCGTTCTTTTGCCAGAGAGAAGGATACAGCTGGGGACAATAATGGTAATTGATAGAAACTGAGTGCTGAATGTTACAGACTCTTAAGTGATTTGCCTGCACGGACTAGGTCTTCCAGGTTCTCTTATTAGCCCCCATTTTAAAGATGCGAGGCTGAGAGACGTAAGCACGTCCTGCACATAGGAAGCGATAACAATGGAAATCAGAGTCAAGCCTTCAGATTCCAGAACCTGTGCTATTTTCACTGCTTCTCTGTCCTTTGGTGGGGGGAGGGGGGTGTTTATATCCTAAATGGGGGAACTATAAATAAACAAACAGAAAAACAAATACTTTGAAAGGGCGAAAACAGCATGAAGCTGATAAAAATAAGCTGAGGTTTCTAAATCTCGGAACCATTGACATTTGGGCTGGATAGTTCGCAGGGCGGGGCGTGGGGAGGGCGCTGTCCTGTGCATTGTAGGATATCCAGCAGCGTCCAGGAACTCTGCTCACTAGATGCCAGTAGCAAGGGATTATAATCAAAAGAATTCAGTCTGTTCCACCTCAAATCCTGCTCCATACTGGAAGTCTTTTAACATTTTCAGCTGTTTCTTCTCTTACTTGCCTTTGCATCCCTAAATAATAATTATCTTCTAGATGTGTCAGCAATATACATTGTAGATTCTTCTCTCTGATAGATAAGGATTTAACTCATGGAGACCTCATTTTTCCTCCCTATAAGTATTTTTAATTCTTCTATTGGTTAATTTTGTGGCATTAACTAATAGACTTATATCATGATTTCTTCTTTCAGAGGGCATATCTTTTCTCTCCCTTTTTAAGCAGCTTTATGAGATAGAACCCACATACCATGCAATTCACTCAAAGTGTATAATTCAATGGCTTTAACTATAATCATAAAATAGTGCAAGCATCCACCTTAGATCCATTATAGAACATTCTCATTTGCCCAAGGAGATATCACACAGCCCTCAGCCAGTCACCCCCAATCTCCCCACACCCCCAGTCTCCCCACCCAGCGCTAGGTAATCACTAATCTACTTTCTGTCTGTATAGGTTTGCCAATTCTAGACATTTCATATAAATGGAATCATACAATATATGTTCATTTGTGATGGGCTTCTTTTGCTTAGCATAATGTTTTCAAGGGTCATCATGTTGTAGCATGAATCAATACTTCATTTCCTCTTATTGCAGGATAATATTCCATTGTATGGATATACCACATTTAACTATTGGATATTTAGGTTATTTCCAGATTTGGCTACTATGAGTAATGCTGCCGTGAACATTTGTGTACACATTTTTGTGGGAAGGTATGTTTTCACATCTGTTGGATGTATACCTAGGAGTGGAATGTCTGGATCACATGTTTATCCTTTTGAGAAATGAGGCAGCATCTGTGGACTTCATTCTGCAAGACAGAAATATTAGACCCACTGAACAACTCTTCAGCTCACTGACGGACTCTTCAGAAGGGGTGTCCCAGAAGATGCAGGTGATGGACGCTTTCAGCTCTCATTTCTAAATTTGCTCATGAATTCATCTCACATTAGCCGAGGTCTCCCAGGGGGTTAACCTGGAGACCTAGAGGCTGTAGACTCAGAGACAAGTCTGCTAAGCCCCTAACCTTGAGAAGGTCCTCCACCCTCACTTCCCCCGACCCCATGTGGTAGGCAGAACTCCAACATGACCCCCAATATTCCCACCCGCTTGTGCAATCCCCTCCCCTTGAACGTGGGCAAGACTTGAGAATAGGATGGGGTGCCACCCCCATGATTAGGTTACATTATATGCAAGGTGAAGGAATTTTGCTTGTGTAATTAAGGTCCCTAATAAGTTGACTTGAAGTTAGTCAAAAGGAAGATTATCCTGGGTGGGCCTGACCTAATCAGGTGATTTTTTTTTTTTTTTTTTTTTTTTGCAGTACGCGGGCCTCTCACTGATGTGGCCTCTCCCGTTGCGGAGCACAGGCTCCGGACGCGCAGGCTCAGTGGCCATGGCTCACGGGCCCAGCCGCTCCGTGGCATGTGGGATCTTCCCGGACTGGGGCACGAACCCGTGGTCCCCTGCATCGGCAGGCGGACTCTCAACCACTGCGCCACCAGGGAAGCCCCAGGTGATCTCTTTTAAAAGGGTCAAGAATCACCTCACACCAGTCAGAATGGAAAGTCTACAAATAATAAATGCTGGAGAGGATGTGGAGAAAAGGGAACCCTCCTACACTGTTGGTGGGAATGTAAACTGGTACAACCATTATGGAGAACAATATGGAGGTTCCTTAAAAAACTAAAAATAAAGCTACTGTATGATCCAGTAATCCCACTCCTGAGCATATATCTGGAGAAAATGCTAAGTCAAAAAATACATCCACCCCTATGTTCATAGCAGCACTATTTACAATAGTCAAGGCATGGAAGCAACCTAAGTGCCCACTGACAGATGAATGGATAAAGAAGATGTGGTATATATAGTCAATGGAATATTACTCAGCCATAAAAAAGAATAAAATAGTGCCATTTACAGCAACATGGATGGACCTAGAGATTATCGTACCAAGTGAAGTAATTTGGACAGAGAAAGACAAATATCATATGATATCACTTATATGTGGAACCTAAAAAAGTGGTACAAATGAATTTATTCATAAAACAGAAACAGACTCACAGACATAGAAAAAAACTTACGGTTAACAAAGGGGAAAGATGTGGGGGAGGGATAAATTAGGAGTTTGGGATTAACAGATACACACTACTATATATGAAATAGATAAACAACAAGGTCCTACTGTAGCACAGGGAACTATATTCAATGTCTTGTAATAACCTATAATAGAAAAGAATCTGAAAAAAATATATATGTATTGTATATATATATGTAATACATATATGTGTGTGTATATGTGTGTGTGTGGATATATACATATATCTGAATCACTTTGCTGTACACCAGAAACTAACACAACATTGTAAATCAACTATAGTTCAATTTTTTTTTAATTTATTAGTTTATTTATTTTTGGCTGTGTTGGGTCTTCGTTGCTGTGCGTGCAGGCTTTCTCTAGTTATGGCAAGCGGGGGCTACTCTTCGTTGCGGTGCACGGGCTTCTCATTGCAGTGGCTTCTCTTGTTGCGGAGCACGGGCTCTAGGCATGCGGGCTTCAGTAGTTGTGGCACGCGGGCTCTAGTGGTTGTGGCTCGTGGGCTTAGTAGTTGTGGCGCACGGGCTTAGTGGCTCCGCAGCATGTGGGATCTTCCCGGACCGGGGCTCGAACCTGTGTCCCCTGCATTGGCAGGCGGATTCTTCCCCACTGCGCCACCAGGGAAGTCCTACACTTCAATTTTTAAAAAGAGGGTCAAGAAGTCATAGAGACTCAAAGCAAGAGATTCTCCTGCTGTCCTGCAGGAGCCAATTGCCCCATTGTTAAAGAGGCCCACGTGGTCAAGACCTAAGGGTGGGAACTGCTAGCAAAACACAGGGACTTCTGGGACTTCCCTGGCGGTCCAGTGGTTAAGACTCCGTGCTTCCACTACAGGGGGCAGGGGTTCAATTCCTGTTGGGGAACTAAGATCCTGCATGCCACACGGCACAGCCAAAAAATACAAAAAGCAAACAGTCCCCACAGGAACTTCAGTCATACAACCACAGGAAATGAATTCTACTCAACCTGAGGGAGCATAGAAGTGAATCTCTCCATAACTGAACCTCCAGGTGAGGACCCAGCCAGCCGATATCTTGGTTTCAGACTTGTAAGACCCCCTTACACTGTACTGGATTCCTGATCCACGATAAATTGTGAGATAGTAAATACGTGTTGTTTTAAGCCCCTGTGTTTGTGGGAATTTTTAAAGCAGCAGTAGATAGCTAATACTCCCTATAAATCACACAGCACCTTGAAGTTCACACAGGGGCCACTCAGGCTATACTGCGTTAATGCCTCCTCAACGCCTTCCTCTCCCCCATTCCTGACAACCAGCCAGGCTCCATATGTGGACCCCTCTCCCTCCTGGATCACTTTCGTATCTATTTCCTCCTCTCTGTCCTGCTCTTGTTTGGACTGTGCCAGCAGCCCACACCACTGTCCAATTTTCACTTGGCTCCTTTGTAACATTCAGAACTGACCTTTTCCTTCCTCTGCTCAAGACTCTCCTATGGCTCCCTATTGCTCTCAGGAGAAAAATCTAAGCTCCTCACCTGTGTCCTTCTGTCAAGGTCATCAGTCTCCTCTTATGCCATCTGCACTGCAGCCTCCAGCAAACTGGAGTTATTTTTCCCTTCTATGCCCAGTTCCTTCAGGCTTTTGAGGTTTCTTAGTGTGGATCCCCTTTCTGGACTCTTCCATCTCCCAGCCATATGACAAACACTCTACCTGCTCTTGAACAGTCAGCTTACATGCTTCCTCCTCCAGGAAGTCTTCCCTGACCCCCCAAGGCTGCATCAAGGATTACAGCTGTGCTTCCACCATGCCCTATAGGGTTCCCATTAGAGCACAGTCACCCTGTATTGCAATCAGCACATCGGTAGGTCTCCCCCAGGAGAGTAGGAGCTGTTCAGGATGGGCATGTGTCTGGTTCACTTTGGTGTCCCCCAGAGCCCAGCCCTGGTAGACAGGAAGCTTCAGTTTACAGGTGCTGAATGAATGGATGGATGGGTGGGTGAAGGAATGAATGAATGACTCAGGGAATGAGTGGATACATATTCCAGGGTCCTTACCCCCCAGCAGTCCCTGCCCAACCACTCTCCCCGCCTCACATCCTGAATGTGCTTTTTCCCAGGTGCTTGAGTGTTTCTCATCAATAACAGCTGGGGCCTTTGTGTCTTCTTGAGAGGAACAGAGTGCTGGTGGCATGTTTTCCCGCTGTACCAGGAAGGGAAGATCAGCGTTTCTAAAACGTCCTCATTTAGGGTGAAGTGGAAATATTCCAGCTCTGGTGAGTCAGGTGGCCTGAGTTCCAATCTTTGCTTTGCCTTGCCTCCCTAAAGGACCCAGAACCAAAGCATTGTTCTCTCTGACCCTTCATCCTCTTGTCTAAAAAGGGATGGAGGGGTGCAGTTAGTGATCTCCCTCTGGATGGGATGCTCTAGGACTGTGATTCAGAAACTACACTTCCAAGGAATTCTGGCAGGGCTCTTTTGGTGCCTGTGAAGCCCCTGAAATTATGTACAAAATTTTGTGAATATGAGTATTGTTTTCTGGGGGTTCATAGCTTTTATCTGATTCACAAAGGGATCCCTAATCCCCTACAAGTTAAGAGTTACTTCGTATAAATGGATTTAGCGAAATCTCATTTGTGTTAATAAAAATAAAGGCCAAAAAGAAAAAAAAAGCAAGGGAGAATATATAAATGCATAGGTAATATCTGAAGCAGGTTTTTCTCAACCCCAGCATGAGTCACATCCTGGACCAGATCGTTCTTTGTGGTGGAGGGCCACCCTGTGCATTGTACGGTGTTTAGCGGCATCCCTGGTCCCACTAGATGCCAGTAGCGTCCCCTCCCCAGTTGTGACATCCAAAAATGTCCCCAGACATTGCCCGATGTCCCCTTGGGGCAAAATCACCCTGAGCAGGGAACCGCTCATCTAGAAGAAGAAACTGATAACAATTTTTCCCTTCGAGGAACAAACCTGGGATTGAGAAAAACGAAAAGAAAGTTATTTTTTTCTTTCTACACTTCTCTGCTGCTTAAATTTGAAAATCATGACTGTGTTACATTTATAATAAAAATGAGTTTATTGTTAAAATAAATTACCTCCATTCAAGGGACCACTATACAGCCATTGAAAAACTCAGGCAAATCTCTACATCTGATACATTACCTGCAGGGCATGCAGCAGCAATGATTCAAACTCTTGCCCTCAAGACCCCTCTATACACTTAAAAATTGTAGCAGACCCCAAAGAGCTTTTGTTTATGTGTGTTGTGTCTGTCAGTATTTAACATATTCAAAATTGAAGCCGAGAAGATTTTAAAATATGTATTACTTAAGTAAAATAATAAATTCATTGCATATTTGCATAAACAGACTTATTTTAGTGGAAAAATAACTATTTCCCCCCAAAATATAGTGGTATCGGTTTATTTTTTTAACTTTTTAATATGTTATATTGGAGTATAGTTGATTAACATTGTTGTGTCAGTTTCAGGTGTACGCTTTATGTTTTTGAAAATCTATTCCGGGAATTCCCTGGCGGTCCAGTGGTTAGGACTCCGTGCTTCCACTGCAGAGGGCCTGGCTTCGGTCCCTGTTAGGGAACTAAGACCCCGCAAGCCTCGCAGCGCCAGGGTGGGGGAGTGGGGAGAAAGAAGAAAATCTATTCAATGTTTGGCCTAATAGAAGAAAGTTAGGTTCTCATATCTGCTTCTGCATTCAATCTATTGTGTTCTCGCCCATTGTGAAGCCTCCAGAAGCCTCTGGACTCCATGTACTCATGAGAGACTAAGAGTGAAAAAGGCAAATACTATCTAAGTATTATTATAAATATGGTTTTGACCTTGTGGTGGCCACACTTTGAGAACCACTGATGCATAGTACTATTCTGTAAATGAAATGAGTACAAAATACTTTGTAAACATGATGATAGATAAAAAGATGCGATTGCGTGGCTTCAATACACACGGAGGTATACGCTTAGGGTTAAGTATCAGTAGGCTCAGGAGATTCCCAGGATTCAAATCTTAGCTTGACCACTTACTAGCTGTATGACCAGGAGAAAGTTAATTAACCTCTCTGTGCCTCAGGATCTCATTTGTAAAATGGGGATGATAATATAATAAAAGCACTGACCTCCTTGGGTTATTCAATGTAAAGTGCTCAAGACTTGAATGCAAAGTGTCTGGCACATAGAAAACAGTACACTATGCAATTAATTTATGCAAACTATTATTATTAAGTAGCTTTAAAAAACATAAGGTAGGGATTTCCCTGGTGGTGCAGTGGTTAAGAATCTGCCTGCCAATGCAGGGGACACGGGTTTGAGCCCTGGTCCCGGAAGATTCCACACGCCACGGAGCAACTAAGCCCGTGTGCCACAACTACTGAAGCCCACGCCTGGAGCCCGTTCTCAGCAACAAGAGAAGCCACTTCAATGAGAAGCCACTGCAATGAGAAGCCCATGCACCGCAATGAAGAGTAGCCGCCTCTCGCCCTAACTAGAGAAAGCCCGCCTGCAGCAATGAAGACCCAACGCAACCATAAATAAATAAATTAAAAAAAAAAAACAAAAACATAAGGTAGAGTTATATAACTGATGCTAAATGATCTCCATAACACATGTGAAATTGGAGGGTACGGAACTATGTGCATACTATGATAAATGCTGTGTCAAATAAACATGTATGTGCTACAGATTCACTTGAGTGTGGATTTAAACACATACACATATGCTTAGATATGCATATAGAATTCTTGAAATTATAAATTAAAAGATAATACCTCAGGGCGAAGGGTATTTCTGGATGTCAGGAGGTCAGAAGTAGGACAGACTTTTCACAGCATTCCTTCAAAAAAAAAAAAAGATAAATCTTTAACTATGGAATCCCATTGTATTTTCAAAATGTAAAAAACAAAACAACCACTAAAAACACTAACTTAATTTTTTTTTTAAAGAACACAGACTTTAGGATTTTAAGTTGTTAAGTTCCAGGCAAAATCAGCAAATACCTCAGCACTTGCACCACAACTACTCATCCTGCACGCAAGACAGACAGCACCAAATGATCAGAATGGCAGACAGCACCAGTCGATGGGGACATCCCTTCCCACTGAGCAGATGTTCAAATCCTTCTTAACACTGTGCTCCAAGAAGCCACTAGGAATCAGTTAGTCTTGACAAAGAAGCTGAAACACGTTTGCCATCCCAGTTCTTGAGCATGACCTACAGAAACTCCTGAAATCATTGAAAATGACTCAGAGTATTTCCCTCAGGGAATCTCATCCTGCTGACTCTTAGTTCTCTTCTGCTAACCTATCCCCACCTCTCTTCCTGTTCCAGAGGGATTTGGAGTCCTGCTAGCCCATCCCCCTCCTTTTTTACAGAAAAAGAAACTGAAACTCCAGAGATTAAAAGACTTGCTCAAGGTCACAGAATGAGTTTGCATCAAATTCGAAGTCAGATATAGCAGCAGGAGAGAGGAGACTCTGGGATTAGAAAGGAATGGGTGTGAATTCTTTGCATCTTTCAAGCTGGGTGACCTTACCTCCCAGTCTCAGTTTCCTCATCTACAAAATGGGGCTCTTTGGAATGCCTAGCTCAGAGGATGTTTGGGAGAACCCAATGAGCTGATAAATGAAAAGGGCTCAGCAGTCTCTGACACCTCACAACAGCTTGATCAATGTGTCCGTGGCCATTACAGGATGCGGTAGTGGTTTCAGACGTTGTTCTGATTGCCCCCAAGAGACTTAAGTCTAGAAGAGGTGTAGAATCCAAGCTAGCACTGTGTTTCCTTTTTAATGTATTTCAAGAATAAGTTTATCTGGGACTTCCCTGCTGGTCCAGTGGTAAAGGATCTGCCTTCCAATGAAGGGGAGGCGGGTTCGATCCTTGGTCAGGGAACTAAAATCTCACATGCCACCAGGCAACTAAGCCCGCGCGCACCACAACTACTGAGCTCGGGCACCTCAACTAGAAAGCCCGCCTGCCGCAAACTACAGAGCCCATGTGCTTTGGAGCCCGCATGCCCGCAACTAGAGAAAACCCACCACCACAACTAGAGAGAAGCCCTCTCGCCGCAAGGAAGTATACCGCATGCCTCAAGGAAGATCCCGCCTACCGCAACTAAGACCTGACGCAATAAAAAATCAATAAAATAAATTTAAAAAAAAGTTTATCAAACATTCAGGCCGTTTTCAATCCCTCAGTGTGGTAGGTGAGATCACAGATCTTAGAGACCACTTTGAGCCTCCATCCCTCACCTGTAAAACGTGTATGTGCGCGCGCTCGCTCAATGTGTGTGATAATTCCTACCTACAGGGCTGCTGGGAACATCTCCTGAGATCATGGATGGGAGGAAAGTGTGTGGCTCATAGTAGGTGCAATAAATAGTAGCAGTTATCTCTTCACAGAGTGACCAGGCATTAGGAGAAGCCGCTGCTCCCTGGTACAAAAGGAAGGAAGCTCAAGGTCTGGAACCAGCTGAACCTAGTCCCAACTCACAGCTCTGCCGAGTTCCACCTGTGTGACCCTGGGTGAGTCATTTCACCTCTATGGACCTAGCTGCAAAATGAGTCCAATAAACTCAACATGCAGGCTTGGGGAGAAAATTAAATGAAGCAGGTACTTCCCTGGCGGTCTGGTGGTTAGGACTCCGCCCTTCCACTTCAGGGGACACAGGTTCGATCCCTGGTTGGGGAACTAAGATCCTGCATGCCTGCGCAGCGTAGCCAAGAAAAAACAAAAAATTTTTTTAATAAATAAATGAAGCAAGGAAGGTGAGTAATAGTAACTGTTCTCTAAGTGGTCATAGTGATACCAAGAGTTAATTTTTATTGATCCGGACCTGTGTCATTTGCTGTCTTACACGCTTTACATGGCCTGAATTATAAAGTGAGGCTGTTAATTACAATGATTAAGCTATTTAACAAACAACCATCTAACCTTATTTTGTAGCACTCTAGCCACAGCCTCTCCCCCACCCCGCCAGGGTGGAGACCTGGACCCGCCCTCGGTATCCAATGCCCTCCCCCTGGGCAGGCAGAGACGTGTTTGAAATAAAGTTTATTGAAGTTTCTGTCGGTATTTACATATGATACACGGTAAATAACAGAGCCAGGCCCCCCACCCCATCCCTTCCCCACCCCCAAAGTCCCCCTCCCCCCAGCCTCGTTAAAAATCGCTGCGTAAAGACAGGTTAACTGCTGCGGTCCCCCCTCCCCCCTCCCACCTAAGATGCAAACTAAAAGCCCCCGTCCCTCCCCTGCCCCCCTCCCCCCACCCAGGGGGCCTTTCTAGTTCCGAGTACAACACTGTGCTACCTCGCCCCTCCTCCCCTAATAAGGGGGTGGGTGAGTTTCTGGTGACCCCCCCATCTGTCCAAGGGGGCGGACGGACCCTTGAAAGAGGCCAGAGTTGGGGGTCTGAGATGGGAAGGGGGACTTCAATGAGGGGGAGGGCCAGAAAATGGAAGACTTGGAGGTTTGGGGGGCGTCGACCCCCGCTACTGCCTCTCCCTCCCCCGACGGGGCCTCGAGGGGGAAGAGGCGGGCACAGGCGTGGAAATGGCGTGGAGGAATTCCCTCCACCCTAGGGTCTCCATTCTTGTCGCGTGGTGTGTGGGGCTGGATGCACCGACGGGCTTTGGATGAGCGGGTGAAGAGGAGGCCGGGAGACAGAGGAAGGAAAAGAAGCCAAGGTCAGCTGAGAGAGCAAGAAAAGCCGTTAGAGAGAGCCCTCGAAAAGGCAGGTAACCTTCAAAAGGCCGAGGAGCGTCCAGCAGGTGAGAAAGAATGGGGTCTCCCGTGGGTGGGGAAGTGGGGGAGGGGACACCATACCTGCGGCCTCCAGCCCCACCCCGGCCGCACTACACCCGAGGACCACGGAAGTCCGGAGGTGAGACTGGGCCGGGAAAGAGAGAAGCCAGGGCAGAGAGCAGAAGAGGATGCTTGGCATTTCTGGCGGCAGCTGGAACCTACTCTCCTGCCCACAGCCCCTGCAGCGAGGCGGAAGGCTGAGGGATGGCTCGCGGAGGTGGGCGCGCTCGGCCGCTCTGCCCAAGGAGCAGAGGAACCTGGGAGGCGGTACTAGGCCGGGAGGGGAGTGGCCTAAGGAAAAGGGGCGGGTCATCTAGAAGGAGGTGTCATCTGGAAGTGGAAGGGACCAATGAAGTGGAGCGGTCAGGAAAGAGGGAGGGGTTATGGTGACGGGGCGGGGCCACTGGGAAGAGGGCGGGGCTAACGCGTGCGCAGCGTCCTACGGGTGGGACGAGGAGTCCCGAGGACTTGAGGGGCAGCTGCGTTGTGGGGAGACCCATGAGGAGTAGGAGGAAGAAGAGGAGGAGGAAGAGGAGGAAGGGGGGCCCTCCGGGGGCGGGGCCTCAGCAGGGCGAGGTGGAGATGTGCAGGTGGTCCGGGTACTTGATGGCTGGAGGGTAGTTCTGCGTCATCTGGATGGATACGTCGCTAGAGATGTCGGAGGGACTGCGGCCGCGGCGCCACGCCTCGGGCTGCAGAAACTGGCCCGAGTAGTCGGAGCAGTCGCTGAGACGCGGGCGGTAGAAGGCCGGGTGCGGACGGTACATCTCCTCCTCCGCGTAGCGCTTGGTGAACAGGTACACGGACATCACGCCAGCTCCCTGTGGCAAGGCAGCGTCAGAGTCGCAGAGGCTGGCCCCGGGCTCCCTCTGACCCCAAAACTCAAGACCCCCAGTCCCTCCTCTCCCAGGACCCAAGATTCCAGGCCTCCAGCTTCCTCCTTTCCCAGAACCCAGGAAGTAGAGCCCCAGTCACCTCCTCCCCAGGATCCCAGGAGTTGGAGCTCCCAGACCCTCCTCCTCCAGGACCCAGGGGTTAGGACCTCAGCCACCACCTCCTTTTAATTCAGAGTCTACACCCACAGCCTCCTCTTCCTCCTGGACCCAGGAATCATGCCCTCCCCCCCAACCCCCCCCCCATTCAAAACTCTAGAGTCTGGGCCCCACAGACATCACCTCTTTGAGTAGGAAGGAGGAAGCTGCGAAGGCAAAAGACCACCCGTAGCGATAGTGGAAATACTGCTCAGAGCTGCTGGGCCTGTTCATGACCTCGTCGTTGATGCTGGAAATGTAAAGAACCAAGCCCACCACCAAGGAGAGGCCTGTGGGGAGCAGAGGGGTGCCCTTGGCCCATTAGCAGTGGACCCCTTTCCCCAGCCCCAGGCCCCCTGCATCTCACCGCCATCCTCTCCCCTCTCCTCCCTGCTCTCCCCTGGACTAAATTCCATCCGTTGAAGTTCCTTGTGTGCTGGGCCTCGGCTGGGTGCAGGGAGCCCAGAGGTAAATCAACAGCCTCCTCCTCCCTCCCACCCCCACCCCTAATCTGCCATCCAGGAGCTCACAATGCAATTGGGGCAGGCAAACATGAACACTGATCAACAGTCACATCCATGGTGACATGTACTGTAAAGAAAACAGTAGCACAGAGCTCTGTGGGTCCAGAAGAGGCACCAAGCCCACCTGGGGCAAGGGTGGGGGGAGCCAAGGAAAGCTTCCTGGAAGCATGACTTTGTCGAAGTCCTAAAGGATGAGGCCCAGGGAAGAATTAGGGTTTACCATTACACCACTCCAGGCAGGGCAGAGGGGACAGCATGGGCAAAGAGTTGGAGGGGGAACAATGAACTGATCCCTCCACGTAGCTAAAACATGAAACACAGCCACAAGAAATGAGGCCAGAGAAGGGGACAGGGGCATTGCCATGACGAGGCTCGAATGCCAGGCTGAGGAGCTTGGCATCAATGCCAAGGGCACTAGGGAGCCATGGACGGTCTGAAGCAGAGGAAGGACAAGGCCAGATCGAAGTGTTAGAAGATCCTTGTGGGGCTGATTGGTTCTGGGAAGAGATTGGAAGGGAGAAACTGGATATTGTGATATTCCAAGGGAAGGAGGATGAAGCTGAGCTGAAGCTGTATAGATCATAATAGCAACAACAACAACATCAATAACAATAATAATAATAGCAACTGCTTATATAGGTCTTGCTCTAAGCTACGCACCATTCTCAGTGTTATATATGCATTAACTCATTCAAACCTCACAACACTTTCAAATTGGTACCATTTTTATCTCCATTTACAGCGGAGGAAATAGAGGCACATGGAGAAGGTGGAGAGGAGAGGTCTGATTTGAAAAATTTTAAGAGGCAACTATCACTTCTTCAAGCTGAACTTTCTTTTAAGCAGTAGCCATGCAGAGCGATAGCCATACGTAGGGTGGCTTAAAGAGGCTATAAAAATCCCTCCCCCCAAATTAATCCAAGTAATCCTCATCAGCATCTTCCCCTAGAATCCTACAAATAAACATTCGTGTGCCCCGTCGCACCCAGAATAAATCTAAATTCCTTCCACTGCCTACAAACGAGGTTAGCAAACACAATGACCGCCCAGGGCTAAATCCAGCCCACCTCCTGTTTTCGTGTGGCCTACTAGCTAAGAATGGCTTTTATATAATTAAATGGTTGAAAAAATCAAAAGAAGACTATGTTGTGGCACGTAAAAAGTATATGAATTTCATTTGGCAGTTCCTCAAAGTGTTAAAGATAGAATTACCATATGACCCAGCGATTCCACTCCTAGGTATTTACCCAAGAGAACTGGAAACATATGCTCACACAAAAACTTGCGCATGAATGTTTGCAGCGGCACTATTCATAATAGCCAAAAAGTGGAAACAACCCAAACGTCTATCAACCGAATGGACGAACAGAATGTGGTATAGCCATATAAAGGAATATTATTCAGCCAAAGAAAGGAATGAAGTACGCATTTATACTACCACACGGATGAACCTAGAAACTGTGCTAAGGGAGAGAAGCTAGATGCGTAAGAGCACATATTGTATGGTTCCATTTATATGAAATGTCCAAAACAGGCAAGTCCATAGAGATAGAAGGTGGATTAGTGGTTGCCAGGGGGTGGGGTGGAGGGGGGATCATGATTAGCAATTAAAGGGAGTGAGGTTTCTTTCTGGGGTGATGAAAATGTGGTAAAATTAGGTCATGCAGATGGTTGCACAACCTTGTGAATAGACTACAACTGCTGAATATATGAACTTTATGTTATGTGAATTATAATGTCTCCATTTAAAAAGCATATGAATTTATAATTTCAGGGTCCACATTTGTTGGGACACAGCCACGCCCATTTGTTTGCATTTAGCCTATGGCTGTACCGGCAAAACTGAGTAGCTGCGGCAGAGGCTGTATGGCCAGTAAAGCTGAAAATGTTTGTTATCCGGCATTTTACAGAAACATGTACCTGACCCCTGGGCTGCAATGCCTACAGGGTCACCTGCCAAACTCATCTCCAGCCATTTCTCCTTCCACCTGCTACTTAGGTCCCACTCTTGCTTGAACACAAGCTCATTTCTGCCTCAGGGCCTTTGCTCTCCCTGTTCCCTTGAACTGGAAGGCTCTTCCCCCAGATTTCCACATGTCTCTCTCTGTCACTTCATTTATTATTATTATTATTTTGGCCGCATGGCATGTGAGGTCTTAGTTCCCCGACTAGGGATAGAACTTGCTCCCCCTGCAGTGGAAGCACGGCATCCTAACCCCCAGTATCTGTCACTTCATTTAGATCTCTTATTCCTTGTCACCTCTTTAGAAAGGACTTCTATGCTCTCCTTGTTTTCAAAAATTGCCCCTTCACTCAGAATTAGAGAAATGCAGGTGAAAACGATGAGGACATACCATTTCTCATCCATCAGATCGTCAAAAAAAGCTTCACAACATACTCTTTGTGAGGCAGGGAAATGGAAGCTCTTATATATTGCTGGTGGGGATGCAAAATGAATGGTGCAACCTCTATGGAGGGGAGTTTGGCCATGTCTAACAATACCACACATATATTTATCCTTTAACCCAGCAATCCCGCTTCTAGAAATTGACCCTGAAGATACCTGTCCAACAATATGAAAGCACATATGTACAAGTTAATTCACTGCAGCATTATTCATAATTGCAAAACATTAAAAATGACCTAGATGCCCTTACATAGAAGATTAATGGAATAAACTATAAAACGTCACATAACAGAGTACTGTGCCACTATGAAAGGGCGATGAGGAAGATCTCTAGGAACAGATATGCAGTTCAGTGATAGTTCCAGACCATATCACTAATTATTTAAAAAGGCTATACAGAATGCTAGCTTTTAAGCCCAAAAAAGGTACATAAAATACATATATGCGTCTGCTTATTTTTACAAAAAGAGACATAGGAGGGGAAACAAACATGAAGTTGATTACTTTAGGTAGGTGAGAATAGGAAGGAAGAGATGGGAAGGAAGTGGCACTCCTCTGAGTATATATTTTTGCATAATTTTGACCTTTGGAACTATGCTAATATTTTATATATTCAAAAGATAAAATCAACAAGGATCTGGGGCTTCCCTGGTGGTGCAGTGGTTGAGAATCTGCCTGCCAATGCAGGGGACACGGGTTCGAGCCCTGGTCCGGGAAGATCCCACATGCCACAGAGCAACTAAGCCCGTGCGCCACAAACACTGAGCCCGCGCTCCACAACAGGAGAAGCCACCACAATGAGAAGGCTGTGCATCGCAACAAAGAGTAGCCCCCACTTGCTGCAACTAGAGAAAAGCCTACGCGCAGCAACGAAGACCCAACGCAGCCAAGAATAAAATAAATAAATGTATTAAAAAAAAAAAACAAGGATGGGGAAAACAACAAATTGAATACAAACAAAAATAAATGAAGCTAATTTATATCAGATGAATAATACAACCACAGGAGTGGGGAAAGTAGTAATCCAAGTAACTTTTGGACAAAGTACTTTGAATATATATCTCAGTTTAAAGACAGAAAGGTCTGTGAAGAAATCTTGAACTGTATTTAATAAATTTTTATTGGGAGTGGTGTAGGGGTAGCAGTACTTAAGTTATTCTGTGTGAATAGTAGGGTTGAGCAAATGTGCAAATATACTGATGTTTTGGGGAGGTGGAGATCTCATTCCGAAAGAAGGAAGATACAAATCAGAATGGAGTAAAGTCAAGAAAGACCCTCGTGGTGTCAGTATAAACTCCTGTTTTACAAATATATGTAATTTCCCAGCTCGTATCCTGAAACATCCTAGGAGCAGTGACACCCCAGCAGCAATGAGCACACCTAGCACCCAGATTTTGGTCTCTACTATCACCCCCACTACATCAGGAGCTAGGAAGAAACAGCTCATTTGAAGCCTGAGGCAGGGGCAATAAAGGTGTACTGGTACCACAAAATAAGGAAGTACTCAAAAAAAAAATGTTGGAGACATGTCAAAAGAGGACACAGGAACTCATCTGAAGGAGGTCCCTGATAGCCCAACTGGGGACAATCTGAACATCAAAATGAATACTAAAAGTAATGACATACAATACACTGAATTTTTAAAAAATGTGAATCCATACTGATATATTCTTTAAGGAAATAAATAATAAAAGAAAAGAGAAAATTTGGGAATTCCTTGGCAGTCCAGTGGTTAAGACTCCACACTTTCACTGCTGAGGGGCCAGGTTCAATCCCTGGTCTGGGAGCTAGAATCCCACAAGCCACGTGCCCAAAAAAAAAAAAACAAATTCTTCTTTTCGGTGACATCCATGTAGATAGAACAACAGAGTTAAGAAAACACCATTTTGCAACCCTTGTAGTAATATTAGGATTTAGGCAAGCATCGTCGACAGTGGACATTAAATCACTGTATGACAGAATCTCCCCATGGAATATCTATTAATTACAAAGAGATTTTTGAAAACTTCCTTTATCATAAAGGAACCTGACAGATACCATCTGAACCAGGAAACCAAAGCTAACATCACCAATAATGGGGCAAACGGACACCCCGACCTCCTGATGTGATCGTGACACTACTTCGTTTATGTAGTGTCCCTACTGGTAATTTGTAACATGGATCCACTCCTGTGGAAACTGTGGGGTGTTCTACAAAACACTGGCTGCATTCTTCAAAAAAACATCAACATGAAAGATTTTTTTTTTAAGGTACAGGAACTATATAAAAGATGAAAGGAGGCGAAAGAGACACAGCAAGGAAAAACAGAACTGGATCCTGAATCAGGGGAAAAACTGACTATAAAAGGCAGTGTGGAGACAACTGGTGAGATTTGAATATGAACTGCGTATCAGCTGTAATACTGTATAAGTGTTAAACTTCCTGAATTTGATGATTGTACTGTGGTTAGGAAAGAAAATGCACTTGTGCTTAGGACATAATTGCTGACGTATTTAAGAGTGAAGTGTTTGCAATTTATGTTCAGGTGGTTATATAATAATATAATATAATATAAATTACATAATATATACATATATAGATATATACACATAAGATACAAAGAAACAGAAATACAAATGTGGAAAATGTTATAAATTGGTCCCAGTGAAGAATATATGAGAGTTCCTTATATAACTCCTGCAACTTTTCTGTATGTTTAAAATTTTTCCAGAGCAGCACATTTTGAATAAAATGGACATCCCCAAACAGGATTTTTCCCCCAAGGTGCCAAAATGTTACCCTGCAAATGACTTATTCGTTGTAAAGAGAAAAATGTACCTTTTCAATGGAGAGCTCTAATGATCACCCCCTTTACCAAGGGTTCAAACTTTGTTCCACTCCGGTAGGAACAACTTGACGTTATTTGCTACCTGAAGGGATGGGCTGTAAAGAACATGGTACCACCTCTAAATCTTGCCAAATATATTTAACCAGAATCTAATCAAGTCTCTACCCTGGACATAACTTCCAGGCTACAGAGAATACAAAGAAAGAGGAACAAATCAAAGGATGCCACAAGGAAACAAATAAATGTGGTTTGTGGGGTGTTCTACAAGACACCCTGTCCTGCAGATTTCAAAATGACAATGGTATGAGCCAAGCTGTAATACTTAAGCAAGTGTCTGATCTTAACATCTCAAAAAGCGACACAACCAGATAGTATTAGGTCTCCTGATGCAATACAGTAGGACATAATAGCACCACCTATCTATGAAGTATTTTATCACCACCACCCACCCCCAAAAAAATCAAACCTGGATCTGATCTACAGTTTTACAAGAAAACACAGGATGGAGGAGCATATTAAATCACAAAAACACAATTAGAAAGATCTAGAGTGTGGGAATTCTATGAGACAAATGACTAGATTTCTTCAACAAATAAACGGCAAGGAAAAAAATAGAAGGAGAAGGACTGTTATAGATTAAAAGAGGCTTCAGAGATCTATCAACTAAATGCACAAGTGGAATTTGGATCCTGGTCTGCAAGAAACTAATGGTAAAAAAAAAAAGGCATTTATGAGACAAGTGGGGAAGTTGAACACTAACTAGATATTAATTTACATTAAGCAGCTATTCTTAATTGTTTGGGCATGACAGTGGCACTGTGGCTAGTTAAATAACAAAGTACTGATTTCTCAGAGATATACTGAAATATTTGTGGATAAAACGATTTAATGTTTGAGACCAACTTTAAAATCATGTAGTGAAGTACAGAAGGGAGGTGTGGCAGTATGACTAAAAAAAGATTCACCATATGTTGATAATTGTTGAAACTGAGTGAAGGGTACATGGCAAACTATACTATCCTTTGTATATTTTTATAATGAAATATATCTTAAAAGTCAGTGTTGTAAAAAAATATAGTATGGGAACTATTCTAGACTAAAAGAGAATTAACTAAATGCTACGCGTAAACAGACTGAATCCTGGTTCTGGGGGAAAAGCTATAAAAGGCATTCTTAGAACAACTGGGACAGTTTGAAAATGGAATGAATTATATTATGGAATTACTGTAAAATTTCTAGATTTGATAATGGTGTTGTAGTTATGTAGAAAATGTCATTACTCTTAAGAGATGCATATTAAAATGGTTAGAGATGAGCGATCACGATGCCTGCAACTTACTTTCAAACGGTAAAGCCACAAACAAACAAAAACCAAACTGTGTGTAAGGAGAGAGACGGAATATAGCAAAACTTCAGCAAAATGCAAGTATCTATGTGGCTCTAGGTGGAAGAAGTACCAGTGTTCACTGTACTATTCTACAGATTTCAGAGTTTTCTTTAAAAATTTGGAGTGATTGAGGCAAGATTAAATAATGACGTTCCCATCCATCTCCTTCCCCTTAACTGCTTTATTTATCTTTGTTGCACTTGTCACTACCTAACATTATATTTTCTATCTATTTGTAGTTTTTAGTCATGAATCTCCTCCACTTCCTCTAGGATGCTTGAAACTAGTCTACCTTGTTTCCTACTGCATTCCTAGCACCTGGTGCAAGAGTCAGCAGATAATAAATACTAGTTGAATGGATGAATATACTTGCCATGCACCTGGAACTTCGAGCTCGTTAGCTGCTTTTCCCTTTTAAATCCACTCTAAATCCCCATTCCTCTGTCTCCTTTAAGCATTAGCTTTTGCTGAACTTCCATAGCACTTTCAACTTCTGGTATTCCATAATTTTGATGTTCAAGAAGAGGGGGCCCATGAAGTGTTACATGGTGAAGGCATCTGCTATAGGTCTTGAAAGATGGGCAGGTTTATAGGAAAAGAATACCTAGGGAATTCCCTAGCGGTCCAATGGTTAGGAGTAGGTGCTTTCACTGCCAGGGACCCGGGCTCAATCCCTAGTCCGGGAATTAAGAGCCCACAAGCCATGAGGCATGGCCAAAAATAAATAAAATAAAATAAAATAAAATAAAATAAAATAAAGGCAATGCGTGACTCTAAACGGGATCCTTAAAAAAAAAAAAAAAAAAAAAAGGAAAGAAACAATACTTAAAGATCCTTTAAAAAAAAAAAAAGAAAGAAACAATACCTTGATTCCCAGTCCCCCATCCAAGGATGGTCCATCATCAAGTAATGTCTATGTTACTTCCTGAATCTCTCAAAATCTAAACCCCTTTTTGCATCCCCAAGTCCTCCGACCCAGCTAAGGCTTATTCCCTATGCCTGTTCCACTGCCTACAAATCTTTATCCCCCTGTTTTAGATACTGGTTCTTTCTAAAGCCCATACCTGCTAACCACTCCTGCCTCACCTCAAGTCCCATGTTTCACATTTCAGTTGTAAATAACAAACATTCTCCATACAGAGAGTCAGGAGCAGGGGTGATGAGAAGGAGACAAATATTTCCAAAGAGAAGAAAAATAAGAAAAAAAAAGAAACAGAGAAAGAGCTTTTTGTTGTTGTTTTTCACCCTTGTTTTTAGTAATTGAAAGTTGTCTAAAAACAACGTCAAAAGGTAAGTTATTCTTGTCATTCTTTCTCCTTCCTGGTCATTTTACAGTGGCTCTGCTTCTCTAAAAAATAACGTTCTTTTCCCTTTTTTCCCCTTCTCCCTTTTTCTCTCTCCCTTCCCCCTTCCCTGCTCTGTAATCCAACTCTCTCCCTCCCCCCTCCGCTACATCTGCTTCAGAATACTTAGAGCACAGTAGGCAAGAATCACCTACATTCCAAGCTCAACAGGCACAAGCTGCTTTAGAACAAAGAGTTTCAGGACCACGGAGAGCTACACAGCTGGCTACTTGTCTTAGCTGCTTTCTAGGGTCTTAACACATGCTGTGAATTCCATCTCTGTACAAGGCACTTTTCTCTCTTCACGTGAAAAACTTCCCCTCGCCCTTTCTGCATCGTCAACTTAGATGTCACCTGCTCCTGAAGTTGTGGTCGTTCCCACCCTTCCCACCACCTTATTGTGTCAGCTTAATGCATCTTCGCTTTTCCCAGAATGCCCTGAGCTGTCTTTACCATGCATCCCTTCTACATTCATTGTGGACTTTGTGCCAGCAACTCATCTAGGCCCTGAAGATACAAGCAAGAGCGTGTTCCTGCCTTTTGGAGTTTACATTCCAGTAGAAGGAGACAGAAAATGAAGATGACAATAGCAATAAGTGCTATGAAACAAATATAAAATAGGGAATGTGATGGATAGTATAGTGGGGGCAAAGCAACATGGGGTACCACTGTCAGAGAAAGAAACTCTGAAGAGGGAAAGTTGGAGTCTTTGAGAATTAGGGGGAAGAGACTTCCAAACATGGAAGTGAGGCTGAGATGATCATTTTTGAGGAATAGACTGAGGCCAGTGCAGCTGAAGTTACAAGCAATGGAGAGAGTGTTAGTGAGTTAGGTAATAAGGCCAGAGGTCTGAACAGTGGCCAAATCATGGAAGACCTTGTAAGCCAGCATGAGGAATTGGGATGTATTCTAAGTGCAATGGAAATCCATTAAAGGGATTTAAGCGTTGTGTGACAAGCACTGACGCACATGTAGCTGGGAGCTGTTTTGTGGCTGACTGCCTGCAGACTGTCATGCATTCCAATATACATTAGGTGCAGACAAATACTGTTTGATTCCACTTATACGAGGTACCTAGAATAGCCAAATTCATAGAATCAGAAAGTACATTGGTTGATGCCAGGGACCAGGCGGGGGTTGGGGAGGGGGAATGGAGAGTTAGTGTTTAATGGGGACAGAGTTTCAGTTTAGGAAGGTGAAAATTCTGGGAGATGGATGACGGTGAGAGCTGCACAACAATGTGAATGTACTTAGTGCCACTGAACTGCACAGTTTAATATGGTTAAAATAGTATGTTATATTATGTGACTTTCACCACATTAAAAAAAAAAAAAGATTCAGTATGTCACCAGCACCCAGCACAGGGCGTGGCATGTAAGATGTCTCTGTAAATGTTTGATGAGTGAATGAATGAATGAGCAGATGCATAGAGCATGATTGAGGATCAGGGGTTAATATGAGCCATGCATGGGAAGCATGCCTCTTATGACCTGGAAAAAGAAAATCAATGTCACTCCAGCCTCCTCCCCTTCTCTCACCAACCATATCCAGTCAGTCATCTGGTTCTATTGATTCTTCTGTCAATATCCCTCTCTCTCAAAGCCATCCAGTCACCTTTATCCTTCCACACCCCCTCCCAGCTCAAACCTTATCTGCTATTGCCCGGACCAATGCATAAGCCTCCTCCTCTGTTTGCCCAGTTCCAGTCTCTTTCCTTCTAGTGCATTCCAAACACAAGTCCCTGAGGGATCTTTAACGTCCCGGTGTGACCCTATCCCTTTCCTGCCCCAGCCCTCTCACCACTTTCTCCAAAATTGAATGCCAACTTCACCATTTCCCCGACCTCGGGCAACTCTCGTCTCTTTCTAAGTCTCAGTTTCCTCATGGGGAGCATGAGGTGGTTGGACTAGATCATTCCATTCCAAGATCTAAGATATTGTTGGTACTATTTCCATTCTTTCCCCTGTCTTTTGGGCCCCATCACAGAGCATGCAGGATCTTGCTTCCCAGACCAGGGATCGAACCCGTGCCCCCTAAAGTGGAACTGCAGAGTCTTAACCACTGACCACCAGGGAAGTCCCCCTTTCCTCTCTTTTAATCTCCTTTGTCTTTAGGATTTTTAACTGTGGTAGGGCAGCAGAGCGCCAGGGTGAAAGTCTGGTTTGGAATCCTTCTTCCACTATGGAGCAACTTCCGAGTGCTTCGGTTTCCTCAAGTGGAAAATGGGAATAATGATAGCATCTGCCTTATGAGGGGAAGAAAAAGAAGTAACTTACTTTGCACAAAGCACTTAGAACTTCCCCAAACCATGGCACTCAATAAAGTGTTTATTATCACGGTTGTTGTTGCTACTACAGCTATTTATGAATGTATGTGTGTATGTATTTATTTAAAATTACCACGTGTTGAATACTTACTGCTATAGACCAGGCACTGGGTTGGCCCTTCACGTCCGTGATCTAGAGCAGGGGTCAGAAAACTACTATTTGTCCTGCTGCCTGTCTTTGTATGGTTTGCGAGCTAAGTGTGGTTTTTACTTTTTTTTAATGGTGGGGGAAAAAAAACAAAAGAAGAAGAATATTTCATAACCCATGAAAATTACACTGAATTCAAATTTCAGGGTCCATACATAGGATGATTGGAACACAGCCAGGCCCATTGCTTCCCCTCTGCTTGCTCACAAAGCCTGAAATATTTACTATTTTGCCCTAAGCAAAAAGTTTGCTGACCCCTGAACAAGACTGGTCCTCTCAACAGCTCCAGAAAGGAAGGCTGTAACTCACACACCGAGTAAGTGGTAGGATTTTAACCCAGGTCTTTCTAGGTTCACAGGAGCAGGTGCCTTCAGCCACTACCCCCTACAACCTGTAAAGCACACAAGTGGATACTTTGGGTGGGGTGCATAGGTCATAGTCTATGAAATGAAGTTCAGGAAGCGGGGTTCAATCCCCGCCCATTACTCTATTATTACATCAGAGGCCTGACTTGCAGCCCTGAAGGCACCATTGATCCTCAGCTTGACCTTGGGAAGTCAGGTCCTGATGCAAATCAGGTCCACGAGCATGGCTTTTGGGAAGAGAATATCCTCGGTTCTAATGCCAGCGCTGCCATTTACCAGCTATGTCACCTCTTTTGTTTCAACTTCTGTGAACCACGAACAATGGGATCTTCCTTCTTCTAATGTTTCAGGTGGGTTGAATAAACGTTCCCATGCTCCTTACCCTTGCCCCACTTTCTGTCTCTCTAGGCCACTATTTTTCCATCTGACACTCTGGGATGGAGATATTCTACGTGTCTTATTTTAGCTCTGTGTCTGGCTCTACATGCTGTGATTCAAATTTGCACAGAGGTTGCACCCTGGTTTCCCTGGGAAGAGGTCGCGTCAGGTTAGGTTGGAAACACGGGGGAGGTTTAGCCTGGAGAAAGCTGGGTGAGGAAAAGGGAGGAGACTGGGGGAGAGGATATTTGAAGATCTATCTTCAACTATTTGCAGAGCCAACTCAAAAGAGGCAGCCGAATGCGGGCCCAAAGGGACAGAACGGAAACGAGACCAACAGCGGGGTTTGTTCATAAAGTATCAACTGAATTAAAAGGGCACGAATGGGGTTTAATTAAATCACGTTGAGTTAATTCGAATTGAACTGAAGAAATGAGTCAGAATAGATTGGGGTTAGTTGGGCCAGACTGATGGAGTTAAGTGTGTCAGAGCTGAGGTGATCTGGGCTGACCTGAGCTGAGTTGGACCACATTGGACTGGACTGAGCTGAAATTTGGAGGAGGGTAGCACTTCAGAAACAGCTCTACTCTGGAGCTCAGGACACTTGGGTCCCTGGGGAGCCAGCATTATGTTGGTATCTTAGGCAACTCCCTGCACAACTGCAGGCCTCGGTATCCCCGTTTTATCAAATGAGTGCTAATAATAACTCCCGGGCAGAGATGTTATGAGAAGGTTATGAGATCACTCATGCAAAAGAACCCTGAATCTCAAAAGAAACAAGAACTATAAACAAACGTTGAACTCTAGCTAATGACACGCATGGTGAAGAATTTAGGGCAAAGTGTACTGATGCCTGCAACTCACTTGGAAATGCATTTTAAAATGATAATAAGATAGACTGATGGATGGGTAGAGAGACAGATGGACAGATACAGGATAGAGCACATCTGTGGTATGGTAATGGTCGACCGTAAGTGGTGGGCACAGGGTTCTTTCAACTTTTCTGGTTGAAAAATGTTCAAGTAAAATGATGCACAGAACATAAAGAGCCTTGTAATCTGTTAATTGCTCAAATATCAGGAGTGGTTAAAAATACAGCCTCTGGAGGCGAAATGCGTGAGTTTGAATCCCATCTCTGCCTCTCACTGGTTGTATGGCCCTGAGCAAATGACTTCATTTCTCTGAGTGTTTGTTTCCATATCTGTAAAATGGGGCTATTAATAGCATTTATCTCACAGGGTTGTTGTGAGTATCAGAACAGAGCCTGGCACCTAATTAGCACCCAACAGGCATTCGCTGCGATTTGGCGGCTAGCTCCATTTCACAGAGGAGGGAAGTGGGACTCAGAGAGGTTCTGCAACTCCTCCAGGATTACACAGCAAGGAAGTGGCTTTCCTATTGGAAGAGGAACCCCAGGTTCCTGGAACCTAAAATAGTCCCACGGCCTTTAAGTCTTTTCCTTGGGCTTACCCGATAGGATGAAGAAGATGCCAGAAACGAAGGCCAGAATGGTCCTCTGTGGGCGGATGTGGCCGATGTTGCTGATGACGAAGGCGGTGAACACGAGGAAGAGACTGACCATGGGGAAGGGGGTGGCTGTGCGCACTGTCTCTGGGGGAGGGGTAAGAAGAAAGACAGGGGTGAGGGGGGACTCTCCACGAGGACACCTCCCCGTTCTCCTGACCCCTCCACTTCCACCCCCCACCTCCCAGCCCTGACCCCGCTCTTTTATGTGGTTCCTCCCCTTTCTGAAACTTCCACTGCTGGCACCACCCCTTCACACAGGCCACACCTCCTCTGGTTTGACCCCACCCCTTGCCTATTGACTCCACCCACTTCCCAGGCCCCACCCCTTCAACCTGGCCCCTCCTCCTTACCCAACCACTCTGCCTGCTGTCAAGCCTCCACTCCTTCCCTCCCACCCCACCCCTTCTCTGGTCCTAGCCTTTCTCCCAGGACCCGCGCTGCCACCCTGCACCCTTGTTGCCTGACCCTCCCCACCCCCTGCCTCCCCTCACTCAGAATATTCTCCGTGTTTTCCGTCACCAAGTTGATCTCCGGTTCAAGGAAATATTCTGAGGCCACGCAGCGACCCTTTTCCCGGCCTGAGGGGAAGATAAGAAGGCAGGGCTGGATGAGAGGCTCCTGAGCTTTGGAGAGGCAGTCAGGGGCAGGACGCACAGTAGAGAGACCCCAGGATGGGAATGTGAGGTTTAACCCAAGGATCATGGTCTGTACTACTCTTAGGGGGTCGCAGAAGGGGGTGGGCAGGAGTCCGAGAGCTCCTATTGCAAGCTGCCTTAGAGTCCCTTGGATGGAGGACAGGGCTGGAAGACTGAGTCCCAAGTGAGGAGGGGCTATGGGCCAGGACTCCTGGATCCCTAAAGAGGTAAGGTCTGGGGGTTGAGGTGGGACAGGATTCCTAGAAGGAGTGGTCTCTGGGGTAGCTGGGAGGCACAGTTTTGTTGTTGTTTTTTTATTCCCATTCAGCTCTGGAACTGTCCAGGAGACAAGTTCTGAACTTAGACTGCTGCTTCTAAGGGGCCAGGGGCTCCAGGAGGTTACGGGGATTAGGGACCTGGAGATTGTGTGAGCATTAAGGTTCTTAGATCCAGGGAATAAAGGGCTAGAAATTGAATCTCCAGGTAGAAATTTGACTCTCCAGGAGAGAAACAGGACTGATTTCTGGATTTCTGGCACCCATGGGATGGAACTATGGATAAAGACTCTCGGATCCCAAGCAAGGCAGGGACAGTTGACTGGTGGGCAGGTGAGGTCTGTACCTGCGAAGAAGCAGACGCGCCACAGGCCGGCATGCAGCGCCATCTTGACCTCCGTGGTCTGGTTCTGTGGCAACACCGTTCCCTCTTCCATGTACAGCCAGTAGTCCGTGCTGACCGCAATGCCCACAAGCAGCAGGCCACACGCACCAAACACGCTGCTCAGCAGGGTCAGGGCGCGGCTACTGCAGTGACTCATCCTCAGCGGCGGGGGGCGCCCTGCGGGGCCTGAGGGACGGGAAGCTGCAGTGGAGGGCCCTGATGGGACCACTAGAGTCCCCAGACCCCGTGCAGCCACATGGGACATCGGACCCAGGCCAGAAACAACAATCCCCAAACTGAACCCTCTAAAATCTGACCTCTGTGTCCTGACCTACAACTCCATCCCTGGATTTGAACCAGTAACTTGTCTAGAAACCCTAACCTAGGCCACCAATCCTGACTCCAGGCCCAGACCTAACACCCTGACCCCTTTCTTTTGGACTCTGTCTCTGAATAGCAACTAGAAATCCCCCAAGTGGGTCGCTAGCCAAGGACCCTAACCCCATACCCTGGCCTTGACCTCAGACCTCCCATCTAAGTTTAAACCCTTAACATCCAATACTAATACCAAGACCTTGACCTTTTAACTCTGATATGGTGTCTTGACCTCAATTTGGTATCCCAGTCTGAGATCATGGACCACGACCCAGATCCAAGATTCCAGAACCTTAATTCCCCCCTCCCCCCATCCCAAATCCCCGCAGGCCCCTGAACCTGGAATGCTAGAACTCCACCCCATGTTGCTGGATCCCAGAATATTGGGGCCCAGAGACCTGGAGCCAGGATTTTGGCTGGAGACTCCAGAACGTCAAAACCATGATCTGGGAGTCCCCCATCTCAGCACCCTAATCAGAGCACTCCAGTCAAACAAGTGACCCTCCTTCAAACTAGGGATCAGTGCTCTGAGCTCTAAAACCCGGATCAGGAAGCCCAGGATCCCCATTCCCCCCATCCCCATTACAAGATCCCCAGATTCCCTACCAGAGGTTCTGGACTCCAACTTCCCACACTAGGATTTCCAAATACAGACCCTCTTCCACATGCAACCTGGAACACAGATCTCCCTAACACTGGACCCTCAAAAAAGAAATCCTCAGTTCAAGGCTGTGGCCTCCAAAATTCCAGTCAGAAGTCTGGAGACTCCAACTAGGGAGCTCTTAATCCCTTACCCGCCACACTCACCCTTTATCAAGAACATTTCCCTAAACCACACAGTCTCATGATTTGGGAGGCTCAAATTGCAATCCCCATCCTATCTCAGAGACCTCAACCTACATGAATACCACAATCTCCATCACCGTTTTAACTATGAAGGTTAAGACCCCGAATCAACAGCCCCCCAACAATGCAGCCAAGACTTGAGACCCCACTCTCCTGAACCAGAATTCTTGTAGCCTTGAAACTTGACACCACCCCAATAAGAACCCTGGAGTTTGAGACAATCTTCATCCCGCCTGCCCCCCCCCCTTGCAGCATCCAGCGCCCCCCGCCCACCCGCCACGCCCCCAGCCTCCTGGAGGATTCAGGAATCCGAGGCTGGCAGGGCTCCGACCAGCTTTTCCTCCCATCCCCCGTCCCATGGCTCCAGGGCTTGACTGCTAGCTGTCTGCTCCTCTTCCAGTCCACTCACCTCGGAAACCAGCATCAAAAACCCTGTCACCCTGACTGTCTTAGTCCCAGGTAGGTGACCTCAGCTCCCCCCATTGGCTTCTCAGACTCCCAGCTGGGACCTTGCCAACGTCACCCTTCTCACTTCGCCTCTGGAGGTCCCCTCCTTCCTTGCTTGATTCCTCCTCACTCTAAATGGCCCGCCCAGATCTCCTCATTCTCCTCCAGCCTCCAGCCCTTCCTCCTTTGGGACCCCCCCTCCCCCCCAGGCCCGGAGCCTCCTTCTTATCCTTCTTTAGCCCAGCCTTTCCTGGATATAGGCTTCTGGATCCCCGGGGTCCCATTCTCCAAGCCCCAAGTCCAAACTCCACCTCCCTTCAATACCTTGGGAGACGTGCTCCCTCTTTCTGGGGACCCCTTCTCAGACTCCAGCCTGCCTTTACTGGGCCCAGGCCCTCCCCGCTCAGCCAGGACCGCCTCCCTCAAGGACCTGGCCTGCACCCTCCCCGGTGCCCACGGTCTCCAAGACTCGGACATTAAGAGTATAGTTGCCCCACTCTGGGACCCTCGGACCCCGTCCTCCCAGATTCCTTAGGCCCAAATGTCCCTCCATCCCCCATTGCCCCCGAACTCGGGCGTCCGACCGCCAGAATGTCAGCCCCCGGAGCCACTCAGGCCCCTTTTAGCCCAAGCCCCGTCCCCCAGCCACCTCCAGAGGAACCCCCCGCGCCCACCTCCTTCCAGGACCCTCCCCTCGCGCTCACCTCGCTCAGGGTTGGGCGGACGCTCCGGGCCGCGGGCCCCGCAGCCGCATGACCGGCCCCGCGGCTTCCCCCGGCCGCCGCCGCCGCCGCCGCCGCCGCCACCGGGGTCGCCGGTGCCCGCGCCCCCCGCCCCCGCCCCGGAGCCCGGCGTCCCGGCCCCCTCCCGGCCTCCCACCCCCCACCCCCCGCGCCCGCGGCCTCACTCGGCGGACGACGCCGGGAGCTGGGACCGGCGGCCGCTCATTGGCTACTGAGGAGAAGGGGAGGGGCAGGGAAGGAGAGGGGAAAGGATGCGGGGAGGGAGGGAGACGGGCCTCGAGAATGGGGGAGGCAGGGAGCGAGAGAGAATAGAAACAGAGGTAGAGAGCCCGAGAGGGGCAGGGGCACACAGAGCGGCAGAGAGACAGAGCAGAGAATCCAGAGTCACACCGAGACCTCGAGGCTGTGAAATTCTGAGACTCGCAGGTCTGGAGACTGGAGAAGACACAGAGATGGCCTAAAAGAGACAGAGAGAGAAATGGAGAGGCAGAGATCTGATCTAGGATCCCTCCTCTTCCTCCAGGCTCAGAGATTCTGGGGTCCTGGAAGTGGAGAGGTCACAGACAGAGAGAGAGACAGGTAGACCGTCAAAGACCTTTGGGCTGAGAGATGCTGAGACCCAGAGACCTTGAGATAGGGAGAAAGAGAGAGAGAGAGAGAGAGAAGAGACCCTGAGAAGAAGAGACAGCAGGGGCAATCCTGGGGTACCCTGATGAAGACTGGGGCTCTGCCCAGGCGTGGGGCGGAGCCTGGGGTCTGGGCGGCTGGAAGAAGCTGGAGGGGGCGTCCCGGGCCGGGGTCCCCTGAGCAGCAGGCGGGCGCAGAGCGGAGCCGGGTCCTGCAGCCGCCGCGGAGCCGGGAGCCGGGCCAGCACCCACCCCCCCCGCCGTGATGTCAGCGGGGCCACTCTTAAAGGGGCAGGCCGCCCGCCGAGGGTCGGAGCAGGGGCTGGGGGCCGCGGGCACCGGATGGGGGTACCGCGGCGGTGCTGGGAAAGAGAGGAGAAGCCCCAGCATCCAACTGGGCCGAATCCCGGAAACCCAAGAGCCTGCAGGGACCAAGAGACGCCGGGGTTCCCCGAGGGAGCCTGCGAAGCTTTGAAGCTCAGTCCCCTCCAAATATACAGACAGAGGCACACCATTCCATTGGCCTGTCCCTGTCCAGGGACTACACTTCCCATCAGCCCTGGCGGCGGGAGCCGCACTTGGGGGAAGGGTCCGCCGCAGTGTCTGCTGGGAAGTGTAGTCTATTTGGACTGCCCTCTCCACGCCCCTCACTCACAAGTGGGTCAGGGGAAAGAGGCCCGGAGGGCGCATCTGCCTGCCCTCTGCCTCAGTCTCTGATTCTTAAGCTCACGGGTGTCTCTGTCTTGGAGGGTCTCTCAATAGCAGGCTTGCCTTTCATCCTCCCTCTTAGGACTTCCCAGTCGCTGGGTCTCAGTGTGCCAGTGTGTGAGCTTTATTGCTCTGGGCGAATATGTGCGTGCTTGTCTTTGTGCCCGGGATCTCTACCTGACACGCTCAGTGGTCTATGAGTACACCGCTGCCTCTTCCTGCACGTGTCCACTTTGGTCCTCTCTATGGCACTCTGTGTGTAGCTCGCTCGCGCGCGCGCTCTCTCTCTCTCGCTCTCGCTCTCTCGCTCTCTCGCTCTCTCGCTCTCTCGCTCTCTCGCTCTCTCTCTGCTTTCTCCAGATCTTTGTTCTTTACTCTCATGCTGTGGGTATCATCTCTCACTTTATGGGCCTCTGCGTTCTCCCTCTCTCTCTGCAGACCCTTCCTCAGCCTCTGTCTCTGTTTGTTTCTATGTATAGTCGTTGTCCCACCTGCACACCCCCTTCATTCTCCAAGCTTAGAAGAAAACATCCAAACACTTCAGCATCAGCATCCCAAATTTATTCTCCAGCAGCTGTGGCAGGGTGGGAGAGGCAGAGGATTGGGGGTGGGGAGAGACCCCGAGAGTGGCAGGCACTGGGGTAGGGGTTGGGTTCCAAGCAGGACTGGAGAAGCCATGCAGTGGTGGGTTTAGGATGGGGAGTCTAGGACAAAAGCTGACTGAGAACAGCTGGGGAGAGAATCCTCCATACATCCCAGGAATCCCCAGAGTGTAGAAGAGGGGCACTGGAGCACAGAGGCACAGCTTCCCACTTACTCCAGAATGGAGTGGAGGTAGGTGGGGCCTCGGGGGGGGGGGGGTTGTCCTGAAATCCCAGTCTGAAACAGCCCGCCCTGTGACGCTATTTCCCAGAAATAAGAAAGAAGAAGAAGAAGAGGCATAGATTCTACCAAGATGGAGTCTAGAACTCCTTGGAGTTGGGATGGTGTTGGTGGCTCTGTAACTTGGTGGAGCGGAATCCAGAACACTGAGGCAGGTCAGAATCTAGGGCTCAGCCCAGCAGAATCTAGAACACGGTAAGACTCCAGAGATTGTATGCAGTTTAGAATGTATGCAGTTTAGAACGCTTGGGAGGGGCATCTGGAACCCGGGGCAGGGAGGGGGAGGGCAGAGGCCAGAACGTTGGGGAGCAAGATCTAGAATTGGAGAGGGGGTGGTGAAGTAGGGGGCGCGTGAGGTAGGGGTAAGGCTGGCGCGGCGGAGGGAGCCATGGGGACACCTAGTGGCGGCAGGTGAGATTACATGACTGGCACAGGTGCTGGGCTGATGGGGCTGCGGGCATCCGGGTGCACGAAATCCGGGTTGACATAGGTGAAGCCTTGGAATTCGGTTTGGTCGATGCTGGCCAGAACTAGGCGGTCTGGGGGAGTCAACGCTGGCGCCGCCCGCGTGAAGAACTTGTCGAAGTTCTCGCCGCTGCGGCCACACTGTGGGAAACACCGGGAGGGAAACATGAAGTACTGGAGCTCATGGATATTCCACCCTCTAGGGGCCAAGATTTCGTTCCCAGAAGGTGACTGACCGGGCGGGGTCTGAAAGGAGGCGCGATCTCTAATCGTTCCAGCCGTTCCCAGTCGATCCAACGGAAAAAGCCATGAGCTCGGATGGTGGGTTCTCCATCTGGCCCCGAGCCCAGGCGCTTTGCTGGGTGCTTGGTTAGGAACTGTAGGAAACACAGAGAGAGACGGACAGACATACAGAGTCCCGGACAGGGAGGCCCAGAGAACGACAGAGAGAAAGGAAGACAAGGAAGGAGGAACAGAGAGACAAGCATAGAGATCCAGAAAGAGAAGAATGGGGGGGGGGGGGGGGCGGGGGGAGATGGGACAGAGATGGGGCGAGGGAGTGGAAAGAAGAAAGGGAGAGAGAAAGAGGAAGAGGGGGAATAAATGAGATGGGGTAGATGAAACCCGGATCCAGAGACCCAGGGAGAGACAAAGAAAGAAGCAAAATTAGGGTGTGAGGGTATGAGGGGCGGAGAAACCCAGAAAGAGAGGAAGGGAAACGGAAAGAATCCCAGATGGGGGATGGAGGGAGAGAAGGAAAGAGGGAAAGTGTCAGAGAGGGAGAAGCGGGGAGAGAGAGGAGATTGAAGACCCAGAGAAAGGGGGGAATAGAGATCCAGAGAGAGGAGGAGACTCAGAGGGAGGACAGATACCCAGAGAAGGTAAGAGACAAGCAGGGGCAGGGGTGGGGGGAGACAAAGGTCCAGAAGGAGAAGAGGATGGAGACCCAGGAGACAAATGCCCAGAGAGAGGGATGAAGACCCCATATGAGGGCGGAGACTCAGAGAAAGGGGAGACAGAGACCCAGAGAGAGGAGAACAAAGATGCAAAAGGGGGACAGAGATTCCCGAAGGACACAGAAAAAAAGGTAGCAACACAGAAAGCCCCATGATATGTAGATGGAGGCAGCGGGATGAGACAGAAGCCCAGAGAGAGATAGTCAGAGAGACGTGGAGACGGGAGCTAGAAGCAGAAATGTCCTAACATCTGTTGAACAGCTGCTATAGGCTAGTCTCTTCCTCCTGCCTTAACTCCACGACCCCAGAGAAGGAGACTGAGGCTCCCAGAGTTTTGGTGACTTGCCCAACCGAGATCCCGCAGGAAGAAAAGTGGCAGGAGTTAGGTTCACCTGACCCAGCCAGTGCAGGAGAGGCAAGCCTTGGCCTTCCAGCACTTCCTGCCATGAGCTGGGGAGAGGAGCTAGCACAGGAGGACAGGATAGAGGCCATCCTTGGACTGCAGGTGGCAGCAGGGCAGTATGTTATTGTTCTAACAAAATCTCTGTATTACATAAATTTTTTCAGCGGACGGGAGTAAAGCAACTTGAGGAACGGGTGCCTTTTCCTAAGGTGCACGTAGACAATGTGTGGGCAGCCCTGGACAGCAGCAGTGGGGCGTGTGGCTTATGGGTCTGGAGAATCTAGGAGTTAGGTCTCTCACCCCCTTGCAGATGGCCACAGCTTCCCGGGAAAGCGACTTGGGGTAGGTGACAGTTTGTTCCATGATGGACTGGAACAGTTCCTCCTCGTCTTCCCCATCAAATGGGGGCTAAGGAAGTAGAGAGGGTAGTCAGAGACTTGGCAAACTACCTGGCCGCACCTTCCACACCCTCACTGCCCACCATGAACACAGCCCACCCCTGGGCGCCCAAATTCCTAGGGAAAAATTTGACCAAACCGCAAAAGCTGTATCTTTCACACTTTCAGACTCTGTTGTTTTCTATCTCAGATGCTTCAGCTCTCTGCACCTCTTTGAGGTTCTGTCTCTCTTTCTCTGCTACGTAAATTGGCAGGGTATTAATTAGGCAACGTGTCATTTAAATAGAAGAGAGAAAAACTGCAGGAAAAGCTGTAAAAGCATTCTCCCGGTTGGATGAGTGGCCTCCAGTCTTCTGGGATTAGCAGAAGCAGTACCCAGGCAAAGCTTCTTAATGTGAAGTCTAGGGCGTCTGTTTACACCATTGAGGGGGGCCATGAATTTGGATGGGAAAAAACATGCATCTTTATTCTTTAAAATCTAAAACAAATTCAGCATTCATGGCAATTATAGGAAACAAACCCAAATAGTGGTAACTGTCACTTCATCACCAATGGAAATCACAGATATTTTCTTAGCACCTAAGAGTTGCAAATATCTCAAAAAATCAGTCATCTCTACTTCAAAATTACTGGTAGACCTTCCTATTTACTTCCTATTCCTGTGAGATATTACCATTTACTTCATTAGTAGGATATCACATATAGGTCCATATTCTAATATGTTTAGACAACCGTACACATTTAAATTTATTTAGTTGGTTAAATTACTCAATTAAACCTTTAACATTTTGATAACCATATTTCAACATGATTGGCTTCTTTTGTAATGCTATTATCTTACTTCATGCATTTAAAAACATTGTTCTGAGAAGGGGGTCCGTGACACAAGAAAAGTGAGGAACCCCTAGCCTGTGGGAAGATAATGCTTCAGGACCACGGAGAGCGCTCTCCTATCTGGCTGACCTTCCCCACAGCTTCTTATTAGCCTACAGACGGACATCCCTTCCTGACCGGCTCCTCCTGAGATGATGGCCATGTAACAGGTGGCACCCCATCCATGTTGCCTTTAGTCAAACCAGCCTCTCCCCACCTTCCCTTACCTGCCCCGCCAGCATCTCATACAGCAGGACCCCAAAGGACCACCAGTCGACAGACTTCCCATATGGCTGGTAGGCAATGATCTAGCAGGGGAGGAAGGAAGGCAAGGGATTAGGATTTGTGATTCAAGAAACCTAGGGCCCCTCTGGCTTCACCGCCTGGGAACCCTACCCACTTTAAATGTTTTCAGCACAAACTTTTCCCATTCAGAATACTTTGGCTCCATCCTCTGGAAAATTTGGGAAACAAACTCTACCTACTTGGAACATTCCTTTGGTCCCAAATATAAAGACTATCTGAAGACCAAGTCGCAAGTTCCACGCATCCGGAATATCTAGGTAACTGGACTCTCTCCTTACAATATCAGGTGCATAGGGCAGAATTTCAGAGACCAGAGAGTCTTAAATCTGGACACATATCAGATTCTTCTAGGGGACTGTTTTTTGGTTTTTGTAAAAAATAAAATTAATTAATTAATTTTGGCTGTGTTGGGTCTTCGTTGCGGTGCGCAGGCTCCTCATTGTGGTGGCTTCTCTTGTTGTGCAGCATGGACTCTAGGCGCACGGGCTTCAGTAGCTGTGGCATGTGGGCTCAGTAGTTGTGGCTCGCGGGCTCTAGAGCACAGGCTCAGTAATTGTGGTGCACGGGCTTAGTTGCTCCGCGGCACGAGGGATCTTCCCGGACCAGGGCTCGAACCCGTGTCCCCTGAATTGGCAGGCGGATTCTTTGGCTATGTTGGGTCTTCGTTGCTGTGCGCAAGCTTTCTCTAGTTGCGGCGAGTGGGGGCTACTCTTCCTTTCAGTGCGCGGGCTTCTCATTGCGGTGGCCTCTCCCGTTGCAGAGCACGGGCTCTAAGGTGTGAGGGCTTCAGTAGTTGTGGCACACGGGCTCTAGAGCGCAGGCACACGGGCTTAGTTCCTCCGTGGCATGTGGAATCTTCTCGGACCAGGGCTCGAACCCGTGCCCCCTGCATTGGCAGGCGATTCTTACCCACTGCGCCACCAGGGAAGCCCTGGCAGGCGGATTCTTAACCACTGCGCCACCAGGGAATTCCTAGGGGACTGTTTAAAGAGAGATGTCCCCAGCCCTGAAGAATCCCAGCCACAATAGGCCAGAGGCAGAGGCAGGAAGATGTGTGTATGTTTCAAAATCTCCCCAGGTGATTCTGATTACCAGCTATGTTTTGAAACCACTGGCATTGGTTACTTGGGCACTATCATAGAATCGCCAGGAAAGATCAGGAAGGGCACCACCAACCCCACCTCCTCCATCAAGTGAGAGGTCAGGACGTGCTCTCAGTCTATGTATATACAGTTAGATCATTAGCTTCACCCCCCCGCAACAAAATCAGAGCATACTCTGCCCACTTGAAATATTCAGGGGACACCCTCCACATGCCTAATGTTCTGGGGGATGGGGCCCACCCACTCAGAGTACACCAGAAATCATCTCCACCTTCTTAGAACAGTCCAGTAACAGGCCCTGTTCTCCTAGAATCCCTAGAGCTGGTCCTTCTCTTTTCGAACATTCACCCACAGGTCCCCCCACTTTGCCTATTTAGAGACTCAGCTCCGCCCACTTACAACGCTCCGCCCACTTACAACGCTCCGCCAGAGCCTCTCTTTGCTGCTTGCTGTCGGAACCCCCACGACCCAGGTAAAGACCCCAGGGTCAAGTCCCCATACTCTGAATACTGGACGACCAGCCACACCTACTCAGTGAATTGGGAGGGCACCAAGAGCAGTGGAGGCAGGATTACCTCGGGGGCTATGTAGTCTGGGGTCCCACAGAAGGTGCGAGTTGTGGTCCCGGGGAAGACGTTCTCCTTACACATGCCAAAGTCAGTGATTTTGATGTGTCCTTCAGCATCCAGCATCACGTTGTCCAGTTTCAGGTCCCTGGGGGTGGGAAGGGTACAGTTCAACGGGCTGGAGCCTTAAGCTCAAATTCCTTCTCTTCTGGGGGTCTGATTCCCTCCCCTGAAAGGCCTGGGACTGCTCACCGATAGATGATGCCCTGATTGTGAAGGAAGAAGAGGCCGATGGCGATTTCTGCTGCGTAGAACCTGGAGGTGGAGGTGGGGAGTCAGAAGGCCAGAGACTGGAGCCCACTCCCTTCCACCTTCCCTCTACCCTCCTCTCTTGGCCAAGACTCACGCTGCATGGGGCTCCTTAAACTTGCCCAGCTGCTGAATGTGGTACATCAAGTCGCCCCCAGTGACATACTCCATCACAAAATACAGGCGATCCTGGGGAGGAGTGGACGGGACTTAGAGGCAAGGACACGCCCACCAGGGGTTGGAAACGTCCATCCCTGCCCACTTGAGACAAAGGCTCTGGATCCACCCAATCAGAAATCCAGAGCAACTGTCTGTGCCCACAGGGAGGCCCCGAAGATTCTCAACGGGCCACCGCAGAATCTCCACCCACCCCATCCCCTGTTACTCCAAACTGTCGGGTGTTCCGGTCCTCCATTCTCGGAATTTAGGATTGAGGCCCACCATTTGCTTGAAATCCCTGGGATACTGAAACCTCTTTCCACACCCACTCACATGCATATGCAATCATGGCCACCTGTTAGGAACCAAAGTTGTTCAGGCCTCACTAGCAAATGATAGTAATTTTTAATTTATTTTATTTTTATTTTTTTGGCCGTGCCGTGCCACTTGCAGGATCTTGGCTCCCCGACCGGGGATTGAACCTGGGCCCCCTGCAGTGGAAGCGTGGAGTCCTAACCACTGGACCACCAGGGAATTCCCGATACAGTACTAATTTTTAAAAAACTCCAGGAAGGGGACTTCCCTGGTAGCGCAGTGGTTAAGAATCTGCCTGCCAATGCAGGGGACACGGGTTCGAGCCCTGGTCCGGGAAGATCCCACATGCCATGGAGCAACTAAACCTGTGTGCCACAACTGCTGAAGCCCGCGCACCTAGAGCCCATGCTCCACGACAAAAGAAGCCACCGCGATGAGAAGCCCGCGCACCGCAACGAAGAGTGGCCCCCGCTCGCGGCAACTAGAGAAAGCCCATGTGCAGCAATGAAGACCCAATGCAGCCAAAAATAAATAAATAAATGAATAAAAATTTAAACAAAA
This sequence comes from Aethalodelphis obliquidens, assembly GCF_003676395.1. Lineage (NCBI taxonomy): Eukaryota > Metazoa > Chordata > Mammalia > Artiodactyla > Delphinidae > Aethalodelphis > Aethalodelphis obliquidens. The sequence continues at coordinate 16,926,994 of NW_020837987.1, read as the reverse complement.
CAAAACCTCCAGGAAGCTGGCTACGCCCACTCAGAGCTCTTGGAAGTAGAGTCACGTTCTCTCTAACCCCTGACAGTTGTCCCATTCCACAGCCTTCGGGAAACACCCTGTTTCTGACAAGTCCTTAACTCAGAATCCAAGAGTGACCACCTCACCACTCAGAGCCCACTTGCAGGCATGCTCACTTAGAAGACATTCTCCACGAATTCTTTTACTCCAGAAGCCCTAACTCAAAAAACACCCACTCAAGACCTAGGGGATTCAGGCCACTCCCACGCAGGATCCTAGCCTCGTGGCCACGCCCTCCAGGGGCACCTGCATTCTGGCCACGCCCACTGAGGAGCCCGCCACACCCAATCAGAGTTCACAGGGTTCTTCCGCCTTGCCAAAAACTCAGAATCTCAAAGCAAATGCTTGATACATCCAGTGGGGATGAGGCAGGGCTCCTGAGCCGGCCTCTGCCACCTCCTTTCTTACCGGGGTCTGGAAAGTGGAGTGAAGCTGGGTGAGAAAGTGGGGCCGGCCTCCGGGGCCTCGACCCCCCAGGGCTAACACGCGTTTCTCCACCAGGGTGCAGTCCACGTCGTCATCCTGGACAATCACGTCTTTCTTCAGGATCTTGATGGCATAGAGCTCATCGGAGCCCCTGCGCTCGGCCAGCATCACCTAGGGGCAGAGGCGGGAAAGGCCCAGTCCATCTTGGGAACCAGAGGTGCGGGTCCCTACCCCTCCCTTTCAAGGACACAAACGAATGGGAGTCCCAGGTCCTCCCTCTCCCTCTCAGGGGACCAGATGCCCTGACTTTGCCAACTACTCCCTCAGAGAAAGTAGCCACATCTTTATGCCTCTCCTCTCCAGGAACTCAAGAGACCCCATCAAACTCTCTTTGGGGACTCAGTAGCCTAGTTCCCTCCCCCCTGCACTTCAGCTCTAAGAACCAGAAACCTGAGCCCCACCCCCAGACATTCTCCCCCTTCTCCCAGAGCCCCAGGAATCCAACCTTCCCAAAACTGCCTTTTCCTAGAACCATGAGGAAGCTGAAGTCAGAGATGTGCAGACGTCCAGGGCTTGCCCCGAAGAAACAGCGCTTGGAGTCAGTGGGACTAGGAGATGGGGAGGGGATGGGAGAGGAAGAAGGACCCATCCGCACCCTCTGTGAGAAAGGGGAGAGATCCAAAGCTAGTCAGGCCCCAGAAGGGGATAAGGAGGTGCCCCTCAGAGAGACAGCACCCAAGAACGAAAGGGACGGGGAGAGATGGAAAGATGGAGAGAGAAAAAAAGTTGTCTCCACCCCCCTCTCTGGCTTAAGAACTTTCTCTGATTTCCCGTAGCCTGGAGGGTTTATTATTCAACTAGCACTTAGATAGCTTACTATATGCCATTGATCCTCCAGGAGACCCTTGTCACCCACCCCACCCCCCCATTTTAGAGACGATGGCACAGAGACATTAAGTAACTTGCCCGAAGTCACACAGCAGGTAAAAAACAGAGCCAGAAATCAACGTCCATTAAAGTCAGAGAGTGTGTCTCCCTCCTCTCTGTTTTTCTACCATCACCCAGCACATGACTTGGGTCTCAGCAGGAGTGTGTTGAGTGGATGAAGGTCTCAGGAGATAAGTGCTGAATGCACAACCTGTTGTTCTATGTTCAGAGCACACCCAGAACCTGAACACCTTTACCATCATTGTCCCCTGGGCGAAGCCACTGGCAACTCCCCTCTGGGCCTTCACAATAGCCTTCTTCCCCCTTCCACCATCTCTTCTTGACACAGAGGCAGTTATCTTGCCCAAATAGAAATCATCTCAGGCCACCTCCAATGCCCTCCCATCTCACTTGGTTTAAAAGCCAAAATCCTTCCAATAAATGACGAGGCTACCCCCACCCCTTCTCTCTCTGACTCCATCTCCTACTTCTTCCCACCCTCATCCCTCATCCCTCCCTCTGCTCCAGCCTCACTGCTGGTCTGGGCCCACCTCAGGGCCTTTGCATGTGATCTTCCCTCCACCTGGAAGGCTTTCCACTATCCTCACAGCTCACTATTTCATCTCCTTTATGTCTTTGCCCAAAGGTCACTTTCTCAGTGAAGGCTTCTCTGCTTATTGCTACTAAAATCTCAAAAGGGCTTCCCTGGTGGCGCAGTGGTTGAGAGTCCGCCTGCTGATGCAGGGGACACGGGTTGGTGCCCCGGTCCGGGAAGATCCCACGTGCCGTGGAGCGGCTGGGCCCGTGAGCCATGGTCGCTGAGCCTGCGCGTCCGGAGCCTGTGCTCCGCAACAGGAGAGGCCACAACGGTGAGAGGCTCACGTACCGCAAAAAAAAAAAAAAAATCTCAAAAAACAGCACTCCCTATCCTCTTTAGCATTTATTTTTCTCCACAATCACATATCACCTTCTGACATAGGCTCATTCACTCCTTTATTTTGTTGAATGCCTTCCAAGTGTAAGCCCCACGAGGGCAGGAGGTTGTCTTTCTCTCTCTCTCTCTCTCCCCCTCTCTCTCTCTCTCTTTCTCTCTCTCTCTCTCTCTTGTTTTCTGCTCTATCCCCAGTGATTAGAACCATGCACACAGAGGGCTCAACAAAATGTTTTTTTAAAGAATAAATGGGAGAGAGAGAGAGAACGAGCGCATTATTCCTTCCTTGACCTGGAAATCTCGTCTCCCTGTCCTTTGCCTGGGGAATCCTGCACTTCCTGTCTACGAACTTTTCTCTGACTCCCCCAGGTCCTGCCAGAGGCTTAGGACTCCCTAGTGCCTGAAGCCATCTCCATGATCAAACACACTCCTTCTCTATCTGTAACTTTCTCCTATATTGAAAAGAGGAGCTCCCCAGGGAATGGCCTGATTCTACTCCCAAAATAGGGCTTGGTTTACATAAAACCTCAGGAAATAGGTGTTCAGTAAGTCAAAAAACCAATGGAGGAGAGAAAGGCACAGTGATAAATAGGCAGAAAAACTCAAGGAGCAATTCAGGTGTCACCTCCTTAGGGAAGTCCTCCCTGACCACCTCCACCCCAACCCCCTGGCCCCAGGCTGGGGTTAGTGCCTCCTCTATGCTTCTTTGTTCCCTGGGCTACCTCTAATTTAGCACATCATCCTGGAATCTGAGTATCTGTGACTGTGTCCCTACCTTGAGGAGTTGCCTGCGGGTCAGATTCGGCTCTGGAGAGCTAGGATTACTCAGCAAACACAAGACCTGCCACCAAGTATGTGCTCAACCCATGTGTGTGGAAATGAAGACAGATGTTGGAGGAGAGAGAGGTGGGGGGACGGATACAGACCACAGGAAAGGAAACTGTCTCCATTCCAGGCCTCCAGCTCTGCTCACCTCGTACAGTTCCAGGGGGTAGTTACAGGCCTGGGGGAGAAGAAAGCCAGAGTCAGAGCCCCCAGAGAGGTAGGAGATTGCCCTAAAGCAGGGGATGGGGGTCCCCAGACCCCCAAGCCAGGGGGATGGATAGGAGCTCTAATTTCCAGCAGTGCCCTAGAAGACCAGAAAGAACTCCAGGGCTTTCTGGGAATTTTAGTCCCAGGGCCAGTGGGCAACGAGCGATGGAGTTTGGGAAAGGCCAGCTCTGAACTGTGGGTGACTGGGCTGGGCTCCTTGTGGGGAAGCCGGGGTCTGGGTACCTCAAACTTCTGGAGGAGGCTGCAGTTGTCAGCATCAGCCACTGGCACATTGTAATATTCGCCCTCCTCCTGGTTCAGTAACTTGTACCTGACACACAGACGGAGACCAGAGGCGGGCAGGAGGAGGGGAGACGGACGGGGAGGGGGGTACCCGCGGGAGCGGCAGTGACATCAGACGGGGGGAAGAGACAGAGAGACGGAGAAGGAGAGAGAAAGAGTGAGATAAGGAGAGAGGGGCGGGGGAAAGAGAGAAAGAAGCACAGGGAGGTAGAAAAGATAGTGCCCTAGAGAAGAGGGACCACCCAAGGAAGTTGATGCAGATGCAGGGGCCCCGCCCCCAGCCCCGCCCGGCCCCGCCCCCGCCCTCACCAGCCGTCCACGGGAACCTTGAGCAGCTCCGAGACGCCAAAGGACATGGCACCCATGAAGTCGTTGCGGGAAGTCCGGTCCCAGTCCCACACCTCCACGCTGAGCCGGCGCTCCACGTCCCCCGGCTTCAGGTTGCTGCGGGAAGGGAGTGGCACAATGAGGGGCCCGGCTCTTGGCTGCCCACCTTTCCGCCCTGGGGAAGAGCAGGCAAACCCGGGGAGCTGGGGGGCCTGTTTCCTGCTCTGTAAATTGTTTTGCCACCCCAGGTCCTGCCGAAGAGCGTCTCTCTCCCTGTCTGGGCCCTAAGTAAACCTAGACAGCTCTCAGTCTCCCTCCCTCCCTGGCTCTTCCCCATCTCTGTCTCCCGGCCTTTCTCTCCAGGCCTCTCCTTTTCACGGGGCCCCTCTCCTCCCTCCAGATCTGTCCGTCTGTCTTTCTGTCAGTTGGCTTCTCTTTCCCTCCCTGCCACCCACCCATCGCCATTCCTTCTGTGTTTCTCTTTGGGTTTATGTCTCTTCTTCTGAGTTGCAGGGTCTGTCTACCTCTCTCTCGGATCCCTGTCTCATTCTAAAGCGGTGAGCTTTGATGGAGATCAAACACACAGATGTCTGTCTCTCGCCTTCTGTATCTCTGTCCCTCTCCCTCAACCACTTCATTTTCTTCTCCCACCACCTTCTTCTGCCCTTTTTGGGATTCCCCCAATGCTAACACCTGCTCTCTGGGGTGTTCTGGGCCACCAGGACCCTCAGATCATTCTCTATCAGTAATTACAGCCTCCCCTGCACCCGAGGCTCACAACACAAAGGTCTCGTTCCACACAGGGTTTAGCGTGGCTTTCACCGTCCGGGTCTTCTGTTTTGTCAAATTCCGAGGATCTGGGATGAGCTTCAGTTTCACATAGGGATCAGACAGACCATTGGGGTCCATTGGGATGAGGTTACGGGCCTCGCCAACTGAGCGGGGAGGGGAAGGAGGGTAGATGGGGTTAGAGATCCAGGAAGAAGCCCCCGAGCCTTCCCCCAGCCAGCACTCAAGAATTCCAATCTCTCCGCAGCCTCTCTCAAGACCCAGGTGTTTTTGATCTTTTACTTCTCCAGTGCCCAGAAGACAGGGCATGAAGCCCTTTCCCCAGCCAGTGACCCAGAAATCAAACCCAAAGACCCTGGCTCCATTAGGACCCAGGAGTCGGGACCCTGGCCATATCACCACTAGTAAACCCGAACCTCCTTCGGAACCAGCTCTTCTCTCATTCCCCACCCCCCACCCCTCCACCCCCAGGACCTTGATGCCCAGAACAGCCATTAAGAGGCGCCAGAGGCATGGCTGGAGAAGGGGCCTCGAGCTAGAAGGGGCGCGGCCGAGTGGTGTTCAGCTTTTGCAGGTGGGGTCAGGAGTGTGGGTGCGACCTTCGCGAGGGGCGTGGCCTTTCTGAGTCGGGGGGCGGGGCGGGGTGGGCAGCTCAGGGGAATTCAATCGGTTCCTCACGCTCCGGTAAAGGGGCGGGGCCAGGCGAAGGGGCGGGGTCTCACCCGTGACGTGGATCTCATCCGAAGTGGGAGCTCGGATTTCCAGCTGCAGGCGGCCGCGGCGCTCCGTGTGGTCCACACCGCACAGAGAGGGCACGCTGCGCACACAGCGCCGGTGCACGTTCATCTCGCAGCCTGGGGGGACAGAACTGAGGGTAGCACTTCAGGTCCCGCCCTTAACCCCAGACTCCATTCCCCAGCATTTACCGGAAACCCAGACACTGCACTTTTGCAGGGGCCCCGGAAGCGCCAAGTTCTGGCGGGCGCCGCAAGCGTAGACTCACAGGAGCACTTCATGCCCTGGTGCACCAGCCCGTAAAGGAGGGAGCCACAGTGGTCGCAGAAGGTGGGGCTGCTGTAGCTGTGCAGACGGAACTTGTGCTTGTTCCGGGGATCCTGGGGGTAGGGAGGAGCCGGTCAGAAGGGGTCTGCAGGGCGTCCTAAAAGAACAGCCCCCTGAACTCTTTCTCTTCCGCCCTGCTCTCCCGTCTTCCTGCGGCTCCACCTCACTCATTCACTCTACAATATTTATTGAGCACCTCCTGTGTGCCAGCACGGTTCCTGGTGCCGGGACCCAGCCCTGAGCAAAACAAAGGAAAACTCCTGTCCATGTGGACTTTACTTTCTAATGGAGGGAGAGAGAAAATAAACACGATATGTGAAATATATAGTATTACAGATGGTAATAGGTGCTCTGGACAAAAATGAAGTAGGGAAGGGGACTGTGAAATAGAGTGATCAGGGAAGGTTTCACTAAGAAGGTGGCATTTGGGAAGAACCTGAAGGAAGTGTAGGCTTCCAAAGTCCCATAGTCCCTAATCCCCAACCTTCCACAAGCTGTTCTCCCGAGGACTTGTGGGCCACCATGAACCTCAGATCACTCACTGTCAGCCTCTGTCAATGTCTACCCGCTGATGAGCTGCCTACTCTGAGCCCCCTGTGGGATGGAGAATATGACCTCTCAGTTTTAGGGACCCAGGTGTCCTAAATGAAACATTACGTGTAAACAACAGAGCCGTGTCTGGCATGTTAGATGTGCTCAGTAGCGTTACTGCTGTCATTACTGCCGTGGTTATTATTAGTGATTTTATTGCAGTCCCCACATACCCTTGGGTTTAATCAAGAGCTGGGCCTGGGCTTCCCTGGTGGTGCAGTGGTTGAGAGTCTGCCTGCCGATGCAGGGGACACGGGTTCGTGCCCCGGTCCGGGAAGATCCCACATGCCGCGGAGCGGTTAAGGCCCGTGAGCCATGGCCGCTGAGCCTGCGTGTCCGGAGCCTGTGCTCCACAACGGGAGAAGCCACAACAGTGAGAGGCCCGCGTACCGCAAAAAAAAAAAAAAAAAAAAAAAAAAAAAAGAGCTGGGCCATTTCCCAGCTGCGTGATTTCAGACAAGTAAGTGCCCAATTTTGAGGCTCAGCGCCCTCCTCTGCACAGTGGAAATAAACAATGTATATCTTGAAGAGATGCTAAATGTCGAGTCCAATTAAGCAAGAATTCAAGACACCAATAAAAGCATTCCTCCTTCCACCCTCAGCAATGTCTGAGTGTTAAATAATCTGATATTTGCCTTTTTCTACGAATGCATTGCAAGAGTTATCCCTAGGGTGAAAATTCAGGACATTCTTGGGCTTTCACTTATTTTGCAGTTTAGTGGGGATTCTATTTTGAATTATACTTGGACGGAGGGAGGGTGTTGGCAGGTGCATGTGCTGGACCTCTAAAGATCTTCATCTGACCCTGGCTCAAAGTGTTCCTGCCGCATGAAATGAGATGCTGTGGGTGAAAATTCCCAGCAGGGTACCTGACACAGAAGCTGTTGCGATTATCCTCAAGGTGAAAGTAGCTATTAAAGAGGAGACAGTACTGTGGCTCCAGTTCGAAAGATTAGGGTCCAGATTTTTGACTCTCCCGACCACCCAGCTGTGTGGCCTCCCCCCACACCACCCTTTTTAGAGACTCAGGTTTCCTCCCCATAAAATGGGGCCATGAGCCCTCCCTGAAAGGGTTCTTGTGAAGATTGAATGAAATCATGCTTGTCGAGCCCTGAGCATTTCTTAAGCCCTTGATCTGTGTTGCTGACAACAAGATTAAAAGCTTAGTGCTTCACAAAGGAAAAGAAAGCCAGAGTGATATAGAGGAAAGACCTTGTCCTCTGTTTCCTCATCAGTAATAGTAATAATTTTACAATGATAATAATTAATACTTTGTGTCTGGCTATGTACCAGGTGCTGTCCCAAGTATTTGACTCATTTAGTCCTTAAAACGGTCCTACAAGATGAGGGCATGGTTACCATCCCCATTTTATAGACAAGGAACTCCAGAGATGCAGAGAGGTAAATAAACTTTTGGAAGGTCACAGAACCAATACGCGGTGGAGGTGGGATTCAAGCCCAGGTGTCCTGGCCCAGGAGCCTCGGTCAGATGAGGACAGGAACAATACCTAACCTTACAAGCTGTTAAGCAGATTCAGTCCTATACTATATACAAGATACCTGATGCATGCACGCAATGAGCCCTGGATGACTCAGATGTAGTGTTTGCTGGTGGTGGAGGCAGGCGAGGCAGCCAAATCATAACGTATATAGGTGCTCGTAGACAGTGGTGCTCGATATGTGTTCTCAGAGGTCACATCCTCTACGTAAACTTCAATTTTCTCGACCTGACAAGCTGGCAAAGTGCCTCATGGACTTCCGTGGTGCTCTCCCTCTCTCTCTCATTCTGCCTTTCTCCATCTGCTAATCATAAAACCACCTCCAGCCCTGTGTCAGACCCCGGGCTCTTATCCTGCCTGACTTCCCTGAAAACAAGCCTGGGCGGGGTGCGGGGGGGTGGGGGGCTTCCCGGGCTTCCCTGGTGGCGCAGTGGTTAAGAATCCCCCTGCCAATGCAGGGGACACGGGTTCGAGCCCTGGTCCGGGAAGATCCCACATGCCGCAGAGCAACTAAGGCCGTGTGTCACGACTACTGAGCCTGCGCTCTAGAGCCCACGAGCCACAGCTACTGAGCCCACATGCCACAACTACTGAAGCCCGCGGGCCTAGAGCCCGTGCTCCACAACAAGAGAAGCCACCGCAATGAGAAGCCCGCACACCGCAATGAAGAGTAGCCCCCGCTTGCTGCAACTAGAGAAAGTCCGCGCGCAGCAACGAAGACCCAACGCAGCCAAAAATAAATAGATTAAATAAATTAAAAATAAACAAGACTGGGGGCATCTAGACTCATGCTGTCCCACATGGTAGCCCTAACCACAGGTGGCTATTTAAATGGAAATCAGTGGATAAACAACAAGTTCCTAATGTATAGCAAAGGGAACTATATTCAATATCCTGCGATAAACCATAATGGAAAAGAATATTAAAAAAGAATGTATATATGTGTATAACTGAGTTACAGCAAGAGATTGGCATAACGTTGTAAATCGACTATACTTCAATAAAAAAATAAATAAATTGAAATCAATTCAAATTAAATGGGGTTTAAATTTCTGTCCCTCGGCAGTTAGCTGTGGTGGCTGGCAGCTGGATGGCGAAGATACAGAACGCTTCCATCATTGCAGAAAGTTCTATTGGTCAACACTGGACGGTGAGCCTCATTATATAGAGGAGGAAACTGAGGCTCAGGGAGAAGAGCCCCACAGCCAGAAAGAAAGTGAAGGAGGGATCAGGGGTAGGCATGCAAGGTGGGCAGTTCTTGTAAGCCCCTGATGTTGGGGGGCGGGGGGAGGGAGAGAACAGTTGTGTGTATCTGTGTGAGCGCACATGGGGGGATCTGTACATGCACGTGTGTGTCCATACACGGGGGTCTAATATGCATATATGTGTGTGTGTGTGTGTGTGTGTGTGTGTGTGTGTGTACACAGGGGTCTGTATATGCATATATATGTGTGTGTGTGTGTGTGTGTGTGTGCACACACGGGCAGGGTGTCTGAAAATGCACATGTGCATGTGTATGACAGGATCTCTCTGGGCTTCCCTCTCTCAGCACCTCCTAAGCAGTTATCCTTATCTACCATTTTCTATTCTAGTTTCCCTTTCTGGGTATCTACCGCCCCGTCTCTGAGTTTCTGTGTCTCTGTCTCTCCCAGTCTTTCTGGGTCCCCTTTTCCTTCCTCCTGTGTCACTGTCTCTGTTCCATTGCTCTCACTCTCTCTGCCCCAATCTCTCTGTCTGGGTCTCTGTTTTTTTCTGCACCTCTGGGTTCTCTCTCTGTCTCATCTCAGGATCTCGGTGCTTGCATCGATTTCTCTCTCTGTCTCTCTGTCTCTCTCTCTGTCCCTCAGCTCTCTATTTTTTTAATCTCTTGACTCCTGGATCACAGTCCACATCCGTGCTGAGGTCCCCTCACCCCGCCTCCTCTTTGTCCCCCGCCTGGGTCCCCAGCCTGTCTTGGTCCCCTCTCATTCCCCCTTTCCAGGCCAAGGGCAGGGAATCTGGGCCAGACTAGCTCTCCCTATCTCTCCAGCCCCCCTCCCCTCCCAGCCTTAAAAATAGCAGGAGAAATTGGGACGGACGCCGAGGGGGTGAGGGCGGGGGCACAGCCCGAGGAGGAAGAACCAGGTGTCTGGGCACTCACGTCTGTCTGGGGGCCCTTCCCAGCGCCTGGACACTCGAAGGTCACAAATTCGTGGCATCGTCGATGAACCACAAAGCTGCAGACTGAAGGTGAGAATCATAGAGACACAGAGACAGAGAGAGACCCCAATGGACAGAAAATCAGAAACAGAGGAGACCCAGACAGAAAGAAGACCAGGAGAGGAGGATCCCCATAGAGTTCAATACAGAGAAAATCAAAGAGACCTTGACATGCAGAGAGACAGAGACAGAGACACTGGGAGACAGAAATTCAAAACGTGGACCCAAAGAAAGAAACAGAGATGCAGAGAATCACAGAAAAAGAGAAAGCACAGAGAGCCCAATGCATACCCACAGCCAAAGGGAGACAGAGACACAGAGATAGAGAGACAGAGAGAGAGAGACAAAGAGAGAGGAAGACAGAGAAAGAGATGGAGACAGAGAGAAAACAGGATCCCATTGACACAGACCCACAGACTGCGATAAGAAAGCCAGGAGAGAGGCAGGCCAACTAGAAGAGAGGAAACACAGAGAGAGGTCCTCCAACAGAACAGAGAGCATCAACTTGGGCAGAAGTGAGTCTGGGGGCGCCGCTGCCGGTCCGCCCCCCTCCCTGACTCACTCAGTTCTCAGCAAGTAGCAGCTGGTGCTTTAGGACTCGGCCCCCTCTCCCGGCCCCCATAACTGCCGGCCCCACCCGGCCCCCACCCGCCCATCGCCCATCGGTGACCCCACCCGGCCGGCCCCTGCCTAGGACGGTGGTGTTGTCATGGCAACGGCAGGGGGGGCTCTGACTTTGCATCTCCAGCCCCCCTCCCTTCAGCTCCCCTTTTCCAAAATCTCACTGTTCCCATGGCAACAGATTCTCCAAATATCTGTCCCCACCTGGAGCCGGCCGAGGGAGGGGCCCCCAGCACCACCTCCGCGTTGGCCCCGCCGTCAGAGCACCCTCCCCACTGCAGGTTGTGTCTCTGCCACACCCCCCCGCCCAGGGCTCCCCCGCGCCTCTCTGGGGACCAGAGAACACGTGTGTCAAGCAGCCTAGGCTGTGGGGCCCCAGCCTCCACCCTCCTGAGGGTCCTGGGAGTCCAGGTCCCCAGCTCTTACCTTGACATTGCAGGCCCTGTTTTCCAATCCCCCTGTAAGAGTCAAGGATCTGAGGTCAGTGCAGAAAAGGGTACCTGGACCTCTCACCTCTGCCAGTCATAGGAGGCCTCCGTCCTCCCATCCTCCTCCTGCAGGACCCAGGAGTCTGAGCCCCAGCTGCCTCTCCTTTCCAGAACCCGGAAATTCTGGCCCCCCAGTCTCTCTTCTCTCAGACCCAGGAGCCCAGGCCCCCAGCCCCTTCCTTCAGACCCAGAAGTCCAGGGCCCCAGCCCCTCCTCTCTCTGACCCAGGAGTCCAGGCCCTGGCCCCTAGACCCCACCTACCCTAGGGCCAGGAGCCAGGGCTGCAGCCCCCGCTTTCCTCGTCACTGTGGGGTCTGGTGCGTCAGGGGTCTTTAGCACTAGTCTCCTTATCCCTCAGGGACCCAGCCCCCTTCCCTCACCATATGAAGTCAGTGCAGTGGCTGCAGAAGGTTGGCTGCTTGAAGAAGCGAGCGGTGAACTTGTGGCTCTTGACTTCGTGGACCACCTTCTGCCTCAGAGCCCCCTTTCTGCAAAACAGGGGCCGGGGTCCCCCCTCTGAATCGCCTCCGCCGGGGCCCAGGCCTGCCATGGCCCCAGTAACGTAGCAGGGACCAGGATCCTGCCTTTCTCGGGAAACAGGTGGAAAGGCAAGGAGCCGAAAGCTCGGAAGAGCAAAAGAGCCGGCGGGAGATTCCGAGGTGGGAAGGAGAGGGGCGAGGCACCTCCGGAAGCGGAGCGCGCAGGACAGGGAGCGGCACCCCGGGGCGCGCCGGCTCCGCCAGGGGGAGCGGGCGAGTGGGGCGGAGAGCCGAGGGCAAGGGCGCGGAGGAGCCGGAGGCACGGGCGGCGTCGGTGGTGGGAGCTCCAGCTCAGGCACCTGCTGAAATGTGGGAGCCCCGGGTGGGGGGAGGCGTTGCCATGACGACCGAGAGGCGGGGTTTCGGCTTAAAGGCGTCCCCCTCCTTGAGACCTGGGACAAATGCCGTCCCCTCCAACACACACACACGTGCGCACACCCACGCCGGGGGCTGGCTGAAGGGAAGGGACATCCTCCGAGCCGTGCCCTGCCCCCTCCCCAATCTGTCGCCCGGCCCCGTCTTCCTCCCCGACTAGGGTGCCTCGGTGAGTCCTGTTAGGCCACTGCAGCTCCTCTCCGATCTCTGTGTCTGATTGTGTCACTCTGTTTCATTGCACAAACTTTGTATTAGTGCTGGGGTCCAATGGTGAGCAGGGAGGCTTGGTGTCTCAATTTTTCTGATGCCACCCGAGTCTTGATTTCTCTCTCTAGGCTTCTGTGAATTTGTACTTCTAGGTCTCCCTCTGGGAGTGTCCATTTCCCTGGGTCTCTGTTCCTTTCCCTAGTCCTGGCGCTCTCTCTGTCTCTCTGGGTGGGTCTGGGTTCCTTCCTTATCTCTGAGAATTTCTGTTTTTATTTTCCTGTTTTCTTCGCTGTGTATCTCCATTTATGTCTGTCACTCATCCTGTGACCCCCTCTGGGTCCTGGTGTGTGCGTCTCTCTCACTCCATGTCTGTCTCACTGTGAATCAGTCTCCCTCTGTCTCTCCCCATCTCATAAATTCTTGCATTTCTGTCTCCCTGAATCTCTTCCTCTCCCTGTCTCTTTGTCTCTCTGGCTCTGTGGATCTGTCTCTCCCTCCCTCCGTGTCTTTCTCTCTGAGAGTCAATCTCTGTCTCTCTCCCTGTCTCATTTTCTATGTCCTCTTCTATTTCCCTCGATTTCTCTCCCCTCCTCCCCGTGTCCGTGTCTTTGTAGATGCTTTTGTCTCTGCCTCTCTCCCTTCCTGTGTCTCTACGAATCTCGCTCTCCGTTCGTGCGTGCCTCTTCCTCCTTCTGTATCTCTCTGTGCCTGTCGCTCTCTCTGACCCACTCTCTGGCTCTGTCAATCTCTCCATCGCTGGGGGTCTCTCTCGGAATGTTTAAGTTGCTCTCTCTCCCTCTCCCTCTCCTTCTCCCCTCCCCAACTCTATCTTTGTCCCTTCCTCACCCACTCTATTTATCTCTCTGGCTCTGTGAATCCCTCTCGTCTCTGGAGTTCTCTCTCTCCCTCTTTCCCCCGCTGGCTCTGGAATACTCTGTGCATCTCTGTCCGGTGATTGGGAGGGTCTCTCCAAACGTTGGCCCGGTCAGGTCTCCTCCTGTCTCTCCCCTCCGTCGCCCCACCTGAGTCTCTGCCTCTCTCTGGTCCCTCCCCCAGCTCCCGAGCGCTTCCTAGTCCCGGCTCTACAGGTAGACCCCCGCTGTTGCCAAGGACAACCACGGCCCGCCCGGGGCTGCGGGGTGCAATGTATTCTGGGACTTGTAGTCTGGGCCTGCCGTTCAGCTGTTCTCGCAGCGCGACCGAGAACTTTCTCTCCCGGCATGCCCCGCGAAGCGGGATGGTCCGCTGAGGCGGAGCCTGGGGACTCGGGCCGGCCGCTACATCCTGTGACTTTTGGGGGTCGGGGTCCAGCTTCTGGAAGCCGAAGGGGAGATAAGAGAATCCGAGTACTCTCCTAAACCCCAAAACATGGGGTCCACTGGCTTTCCAGCCACCTCCAGGCGTCCGCCGTACCCCAGGAGAGAGGATAGGGGGCGGGGGTGGCCCCGAAAACTGACCTAGGAATCCCACGGCGCTCTATTCTAGTTCTGCTTGGGTTCTTTACCACATCACCAACATATCACCCCAAGGTTCTACAGCTGTTCTGCCTGGTGCCTTCTAGAAGGGGTTTAAGCGTGGGATGGGGGAGGGGTGGGGGTGCGAGACGGTCTTCGACAAGGTAGGGATTGGTGTAGGTCAGAATTCTGGGATGGACACTGCAGACATCGAAAGGAGGATTTTCCTCACTAAAAAGACGTGCGCCTGCTCTAGTTAGCCTTTCCCCCTCTCCCAGCGGGACCCTTGCAATATATCTTGCCAATTGCTTTTGCGGGTGTAGACGCAGAAAGTGGGTTGCATGATCCTTGATTTTTCCCAGAGTCATGTGTTTATGTAGTTGTGATTGTCTTGGAGAAACCGATAAGATGACCTTCTGTGGGACAGAGATTCATGGCAGGAGTAATTCATGTGATCTTCATCGAAGTGTTTTATTGACCACGTGTGTCAGAGAACTTAGAACTAAGGGTAAAATGGAGCTGAGAGTGGGAATATAGGCAGCGTCAGATCCCAAAGGCCTTGACTGAGGGCCTTTGGTATTACCTATAGGCAATGTGGAGTGGGATACGGAAGGATTTGAGCAGAGGGGGACAGGATCAGATCTGAATGTCGGAAAAGGAAAGCACCCCTCTGGGGCCAGTGTGGGCTGGAGGTAGGATGCTCCAAGGAGGAGGCTGGGACAGTAGCTCAGGTGAAACGAAAGGAACCTGGAGGAGGGGTTCTCGCCGTGAGAAATGGGAACCTGAAAGCATTGATTTTGGAGGCAAGATGCTGCACTCAGAATGGGACACGGTATTTCTGAGGTGCTCGTGGGACTCCAAGGAGGGAGAAGTCTTGTTCATTTCTATCCTAACTAGCTCTCCTCATTTGAGAGAGAGTAATGTGTAAGATCCAGACTCAGTTTTTTCTGATGGGGCCAAAGCTGTCTTGACCCCAGCCCCGTTCTCCTACCAGACCCAGCAACCTCGGCCTGGCCCTCTCTCTTGGAGCCCTCCCCATGAATAAAGCAAGCACAAGTCATTCTTTTATCTTTATATTGGGGTTTTAAAAAAAAGAATATAATGGATGTGGAAGAAGGGACAAGGCTTCTCTCTATGACTGACAGCAGGGGCTGATGGGAACCAGAAGCTCCAGGGAATTTAAAAAAAATAAAATATATATTTATACATTTATATAGATCATGTTACGCATGTGAGTCCCAGAGCAGCAGGAAGCAGCAGCAGAAAGCAACTAGCACGCACAAACACACATGTGTGTACACCACACACTCAAGCAATGCACTTCCTTTGACTATGGCACAGTAGCAATTCCCACCCCGCCAAAATTGTTTTCAAAAGAAACTTCCCTTTTAAGAAAAGGGCCACCCAGTGATTGTTGCTCTCGTGACCAGAAAAAAAAAAAAACAGGCTAACATCACCTTTAAGGCTGGCAGTGGCCATTTTCTTCTCCTCCCTGCAAAGGCAGGAGATGCAGTTTTTGACACTGAGGCGGGAGGGCCACATCACTGGCCCTTACAAATGCTTCAGACAGTTGTCTTCAAGACAATGCAGTTTTTTTGCCAGTGTTTTGATACCCCAGGGAGTAGTTGGGATGGAAGTCATACACCCCTTGCTTCCTTTAAGATGGCCTCTAGGCAGTGGGTTTTTAGTAAGCCTGGCAAAAATTCTGGAGCCGATCTCAGGCGAGGCTGAGCACCAGGCGGGATCTAGGGACCGAGGGTCTGTGTTTTAAGCCTCCCGCCCACTAGAAATTATTGACCTCCAGAGTTTTTTTCTTTCTTTTAACTTAAAGGGGAGGTACACTGTACACCCCGCCTCCACTGGGAGAAAGGGGGCCCGATCCCTAGCTACCCACCCCCACCCCCAGACACACACACATACACACCAACTAAGGCACAGCCAGGGTGGGCAGGCATGCTTTGGCAATGAGGCCCCTCTGGAGGCCCAGGGTATGAACAGCTGCAAAAGGGGTGTGTGATGTGGGGCTCAGCACCTTTGGAGGTGGCAGTGGGCTGTGGGGCAGAGAAGGACGAAGTCTCAGGGCTCCTGATCGATCAGAAGGAAAGTGGGAAGAGCTGGTCAGACAACAGGCAGTTGAGAAAACAAACAGGATGACCAGAAAAAAGCCCCAAAGCAGAACGTGTGGAAAAGAAGAGAGCAGAAAGAGAAGGAAGCCAAACAGGATGTGGTAACCAAACAGAACAGAAGGGAGACAGAGCAGAAGGAGTGAAAGAAACAGAAAAGAGAGGAGGGTGAGCTGGGAAGGGTATGAGAAACGCAGGAGAGAGGGGAGCCGGGAAGAGGACCTCAGAGGGCCTCAGAACTTGGTAAAGAACCTCCACTGAGAAGAGGGAATCGGTAGCCCCTCCAGGGCAGAGCCTCAGACCCTGACAAAAACCAGGCGGGCCGAGTACACCAGGTCGGCCACGTAAGCCAGCAGGTTGATGGCTGTCAAGATGGCCACAGCCAGTCGGCGGTCCCAGGAGCACACGTAGTAGGTGTGCCTGTTGCTGCAGCTCACATCCATGGACCGCCAGGGCTGGCCGTGGTACTTCTCGTTGAACTGGTAGAGCGGCCAGATGATCAGAGCCGTGGCGTAGAAGAGGACGGAGAGCAGGGCCAGCCCGGACAGGAAACTGGGGAAGGGGATGGGCAGCATGTTGGTGCAGTCGCCCAGGTTCAGCAGGATGGCCACGGCCGCCAGGATGAAGCAGATGGAGTACACGGCCACGCACCACTCTAGGGCCGGCTGGTGCTGGTACAGGTAGGGGTTGCTGATGAAGGCGAAGATGACGCAGGCCACGAAGGTCTCCAGCACCTTGAGCAGGCCTGGCACGGTGGCCATGTAGCCAGTGATCTCGCCGGGCCGTGCCCGGGTCCAGGCCACTTCGGTGGCATAAGCCACGCAAGCGATGCAGGAGAAGGTGGTGGCGGCAATGGCGTGGTCCCGGGAGCGGCCGTGAGACAAAAACTGGACGTATGTGGTAGGGTAGATGATGGAGGCCGAGAGGCAGAAGAGGGCGGCGTAGCAAGCGTAGGTGATGGGAAAGTTGCGCCAGGACAGGGGGAAGCGGGCCTGGAGCCCGCCTAACTCAACGATGAGGATGATCAGGGTCACGGCGAAGCAGAAGCACCAGGTAAACATGGACCAGTTACCCATGGCGCCCGTCCAAGCACCCACACTGGCCACCAGCGAGAAGGCCACGCAGGTGGAGATCAGCTGCAGCAGGCGGAGGAGGCCCAGGGGCTGGGTCAGGGCCCGAGGGGACCCCACGGTGGTCGGGAAGCCCGGGCCCGAGGACGACGTGGTCGTGATGGTGGTGCGGGTCACCGTCACCGGCATGGCTGGGTGGAGGGGAAAGAAGGTGTCCTAAGAAGGTTCCAAACTGGAGGATCCAGGCCCCCAGCACTTGCCTCCCTGGAGTGAGGGGGCGCGTGGACAACGTAATCTCGACTCTAGCTGAGGCGTACCCAGGATGTGAGTTTTCATACTGGGCCAGTCCCAGCCCTCCAGGGACGAGGTGGTCGCCCGGTGCTAGCCTCCTCCTCCCTCCAGCCTCATGTCAGAGCTGAGGAGTGTAGTCCCCTATCTCTTTTCTTCCCAGGACCCTCCTTTCCTCTCCCCAAAAGCCAACTCCTGTGAAACCACGTATCTTTCTTCCCACTCCAAACACACAAAGCTGCCCTCCGTCCCTCAGGGACTCAGCAACCCAACCACTCAAGATTCTGCTCTAGGGACTTCCCTGGCAGTCCAGTGGTTAAGACTCAGAGCTCCCAATGCAGGGGGCCCAGGTTTGATCCCTGGTCAGGGAACTAGAGCCCGCGTGACGCAACTAAAACCCAGCACAGCCAAATAAATAAATAAATATTAAAAAAAAAAAACAGCAGCAGCAGCAGAAGAGGCCCTGTCTTCTGTGACCTCTCAGAAACTCCATCTCTGCACTTCCTCCCTTTGGGTACCCAGGACGCTGCAGCCCAGCCTCTCTTTCACCTAAGGGTCCTAAACATTGCCAGCCTCCAGACATTCAGGAGTCCAGCCTCTACATGGAAACCTTCTCAGGGACCCACATCTGATCAGAGCTTCCGTCCTTCCAGCCTGTCTCCTCTCACCAAGCAGGAGGCTGGCCCCAGCTCCTGGAAGACAAGAGCCCTCTCTCCCTTCTGGAACTGGGTCTTACCAATCTCGGCAGCACCCCTGCCATGGCCAAATGGATTTCGGTCTGGAGTACTTCAACCCAAAGGGAGCCTCTCCCCCTTCCCCAACATGAGGTCCAGCCCCCTAGTTCCCCAACTTCTGGGAAACTCAGCTCCCCAGATTCTCTCAGCTGGCCCAGTGCCACTGAAATCTCTCGTTCTCCCTCATTCAGAAATACAGCTTCAGACCCTAGGGCTCTGGGCCCTCAGCCGTGAGCACACCAGACTCAGGGAAATCAACTTCTTTCTTCTATTCCTTTAGAACCTTTGACTTTGATGTCCTTGTCCTAAACACCCTCAGGAATGAAGGCCTGGCCTCAATTCCTGACCAGGTGTCCAGGTCCTCCCTCAGGCCCTAAAATAGCTGATCTCTTGGTTGCCACCTCTAAAAATCTCAGGAGGCCTCTCTCAGCCCCGAGACAATGCAACACCCTCCTTCCAGTGTCAGGAGGGCAGTGTCACAGCCCAGCTGTCCCTGTACAATAGCTTCCTGGGGACACAGGAGGCCACAGCTGCTGAACATACTTCTTCCTCATATCCACAGGTGTCTGGGCCCCTCCCTTTGGAACGCAAGGTCCCAGGTCTCAGGATCCAGGAGTCCAAGTTCCCAGCCCCTCCTCCTTAAGACCCAGGAGCACTGCACTCCCCAACTCTTATCTCAGAACCCAATGTTCAGGGCCCTCAGCCCGCTCCTTCCTCTGACAGAGCAGCTCAGGCCTCAGGTCCCTCTCCCTCAGACCCAGGAGTCCAGACATCAGAACCTCTCCCTCCTCAGACCCAAGAGTCAGAGCCCCCAGCCCACTCACCAGCGGTCTTTGCTGAGGACCCCACCAGAGAAAGATCCGGCTCTGGAGGCGGATTAAGTCAGACACCTGGAAAAGGCTAGTCAGAGGACAGGAGGGAGAAACAACGTCAGCGTCCGCTCAGACCCGGCTCCACCCTCCCGGGACCCAGGCGACCAGCCGGCCTACTGCCCGGGGCTCGCCCAGAACGCGCGGTGAGGCTCTGCAGACCCTGGGCGCGCCTCCCAGCCAGGGCGGGGATTTGGCCCGGAGCCCCTAAGAGGTCGGGGATGGTGACCTCGGGGAAGCCCCGCCCCGCCCCTTCTTTCCTCCTCTTTCCGCAAACTGCGAGGACGGGAGTGGAGGGAACCTAGCCAAAGTGCACGCCCCGCGGGCCGGCGTGGGCGTGTATGATCGTAACCCTGCCCCCGCCAGGAAAGCCGCGGGGCTGGCGGCCGGAGGGCCCTGGGCGGTGGCTGAGGGGGCGGGCGGCCCGGGCGGCGCCGCGTCTCCGTCCTTATAAGGGATTCAAGTCAGCCCAGCCATTTGGAATGTGGCGGGGGCCGGGAGGCGGTGCTGGGACCCCCGCCCTGCTCGCGGATTCCGGCGGGGGAAGGGGGGCAGAGCCCGGGCGCCGGGTCGCAGGAGGAGAAGCCTGCACGTTCGAATTTCTGGGTCCTTCAAAATGTGAGTTCTGGGTCCCCATAAAGTGGGCCGGGAGCCTGGACCCCCCCCCCACAAGAGCGTCTCTAAGAGAGGAGTGGCTGTGTACCCGGACCCCTGGGTTCGCCTTGCGGACGCCTCCCGCCCCGCGGCGGGAAACTGTGCACAGTGTTGGAATCCAGTCCAGAGAGAGTGGCCACACCTCCCAGCACCTCCCGTAAGGCTGGTCTCCCAGGTACAGCTGGACCTCCCGGGCCACCTCCCGCTTCCCCCGACCCGTTAGGAGGAAGTTGGGACAGGCCCAGGAGGCAGAGGGCGGGCCACAGTCAGTTAAGTCTCCCCTGGAAGGTAAGTTAGCGCACGGACCACCCGGAGAGGAGGAGTCCGTCTCCACTCTCAGAGCCCCCAGCCGTCGCCTGAGGTCAGAGCTCAGGAAAGAACTGCCAGAGACCCGAGGAGGGAGAGGAAAACACCCTTTGGCTTCGTGGAGAAGCTGAGGATTTCGCTGCCACGCCCAGTCCTCTCCCCACCTCCACGCCAGACACCACACCCCATCACTCCGCAAACTCAGAAGCGCGCCCCGTGCTGTCAGCACCAAAGGGCCCAGCTCCATCTTCACTTTGGGACCACGGGTGCTGAAGCTCCATCTCTGGCCTTTTGAGTCTAAAGTTCGGATTCTGCCCCCTGGATGCGGAGGAGGTCAGTAATTCTGAACCCCAGCCACTCCCTTTCTCAAACCCAGGACTCCCAGTTCCAAGCTTCTCCAGGCCCCCGGCCCCTCCTCCCTCAGACCCAGGGGTCCAGGTCCCCAGCCCCCCCCTCCCTCAGACCCAAGGGTCCAGGTCCCCCGCCCCTCCTCCCTCAGACCCAGGATCCAGACCCCCGGCCCCTCCCCCCTCAGACCAAGGAGTCCAGACCCCCGGCCCCTCCTCCCTCAGACCCAGGGGTCCAGGCCCCAACCCCCCTCCTTTTTCAGATGTATGACCCGTATGAGTTCATGTCCTCAGCCCTCTCCTCTCCAGAACCCGAGTCCTGACCCAGCCCATCTTTCTAGGGACTGAAGACATTTGGAATCCCTCTGCACCCAAGAATCCTGGACGCTGCTCCCACTCTAGGGGGGTCCTGCAGCCTCACCTTACGGGCCTGTGGCGGCTGCGGCTGGTGCAAAAGCGACAGCTGCAGACTAGGAGGGTCTGCGGTCTGGGTGCGGTTGGAGGGCCGGGGAGTGAGCGCGGGCAGGGCTGGGGGCGGGGCCGGAGCTCTGGGCTGGAGCCGAGTAAGGGACACCCCCTGCCAGGGCTATCCCAGTCCCGCCCCGAGGGCGGGGCCAAGATAAGACCACATCCCCAGAGATAAATACACAGCAGCTCTCCCGCCCCCGCCAGCGGTAGGGGTGGAGGGCTGAGGTCACCGTTTCCGTGGTAACAAAACAGGAAGACACAACAGCTGGCGGAGTGGATGCTCCTGGGGGTGCCCTCCTCGACACAGCACTGGAGGTCTCCAGAGCAGTCCCGGGGAAGGCCGTTGCCATGGCAACCCGTCTATTTAGACTTTGTTTAGGACAGAGCCCCCCAGCTCAGGTCCCCACCCCAGTCTCACCTCAGTCCGTTCTCCCTCTCCCTTCCTGGCCCTGCTCTTCCAGGATGGACGAAATTTTGGACTTCTAGGTCGCGGTGGGTTGGGGGACTGGGCCTCTCAATTTAATGGGGTCTGTTTGCTAGGGTCTGTGTCTCCTGGGTCCCTGAAATAGGAAAGAGTTGAGGGTGTGCCGATCCCTAGGCTTTAGGGGGTTTCTGGGCTGAGGTCCCCGACTCCTGGCTCCCCAAAAGAACAGTGGTTCGATTCCTGTAAGTAAGGAATTTGAGGGAAGAGCAGAATGGGTCTCCTAATGCCCATTTACACTGGGATTCGCGGTGTAAGGGACTGATGGGCCAGACCCCTAGGTCCCATATGTCCCTGTCGATGGGGGCAGGGGAGGGGGGTTGTTGGTAGCAGGACTTCTGAGATCGAGGCCATAGGAGTTGGGGGCATGGACTCCGAGGCCGCGGGCCCAGAATCTTGGCTCAAAAGAGCAATTGCGGCTCAGGCTCCTGGGTTTTCGGAGCAGATGTGGTTGCTAGCCAGGCCTCTTGGGTCTGTAAGGGAGAGATATTTTTGGCTTGCAATCCTGGCTCCTGAAAAGAGGGAGGGGCTCAGAAGCTTAATGAGGACGAGACTGGGGGCTGGGGGTGCCAGATTCCTGGTTCCTGCAAGAGGGGAGGGCCCAAGGGGCTGGTCTGCCCGGGCCCCAGAGCACGGGGGTCCTTTTTTAGGGGCGGCTCTGGGGCCCTGAGACGGATTGACGAGCCAAGAAGCAAGCGGCAGCTGAAGGTGGGGAGGCACTGCCCGGGGCTGGGGTGGGGCGGGGACCGGGACGCCTGGGTCCCTCCCTGCTGGCCGGGCTTACTCACCGCGCTCTGCAGTCGTCCCCGGCGCGGCCTTGCTCTAGGCTGCCGTTGGGCGGGGCCTCGTGGCGGCCGCGGAGGCTCGGCGACCGTTAACTGCCCGCGTTGCTACTGCTGGGTGTCTTCCAGGCCGACTACTGAGAAGGCTTTGAGGCCGAGTCCCAGGGTGGAAGACTCTCGCGTCGCGAAGGGAGGGGTCCGAAGGGATGCGGGAGCTCTGTGTCCCCGGCTGCGTGCCCTACGGAGGTGGGAGGGGCTGGGGGGGGCACCTGGACGCTGTGTGCTCTGCAGAAGTTGGGGGGGTATGGTTGGGGTGGGAGGGGTGTGGAGCCTGTATGCCCACTTTTGTGCCCTGCAAAGGCGGTAGACACAGACCCTCTCTGTCATTATGTGCCCTGCTTAGGGGAGGGGGGTCTCTATGAGCCCCGCATCAGGATGTGGAAGGAGTCAGGACATGGTATTCGTTGGAGGTTCTCCAAGGACGACCCCAGGTTCTATTCACACACCTCCTTGACGCCCCCGGGGGGTCAGGCCCCCCTTCTTGCCCAAATCAATCACTCTCTTTGCTTGACCCTGAAGTGGCACTCCTGAGATACCCCAAATAGTCAAGGGGCTATCACCACTCACAGTTTACTGCAGTTGTGCTCGCCGGTAGAAGTGTTCCCCCTTTAAGGCATTCAAACTTCAAAACAGCAGAGTTCAGGGTAGCAGGAACAGGAAGCAAACATTTAAAGAGTGAGTCATCAGTTGTGACCCCGTAGGGTTCCCAGGTCTTGTGTAATCTGGCCTCGTGTATGTGCCACTGGTTCAGAGTGCTTACCCGTCCTGCAGGAGAGCAACCCAACCCCAAAGATGCTGTCTCCAACCTGGCACTGAAACCCAGTCTCAAACAGGACGTGCCTCTGTTCTCTGAGAGTAGCTGCTTTCGGGCGATCAATACACGGCCCCGCCCCCTAACTTCCTAATAAACTGGGTTCCTTGATCAGAAGCAATATTGTGTGTGTTAACATGACGGTGAATAGGATCATTGAACGTGTACACAGATGCTGCCATTGGCAGGAGCGAGGAAGGCAAGGAAAGCAAATACAGCCCAGAGTTAATTACAACCCAGGCAGGAAAAAGTCATTGTCCGATCCATGATGGAAAGGGTCCAATGTGCTCCTCGGGCGACCAGGTATTTGGCTGGTCTCCCTAGGAAACCGCACCACGCTGGGGGCCCAGCACTGCTTGCAGCAAGGTGGGCCGACATCAGTGACAAAGTTCCATAGCTTTGATGAAGCAAATCCATACATAGCCCACCATGGCTGCTTTGTTCAAAAGCCCATTAAGCAGGTACTGGGGAGATTGGGGAAGCTGACGGAGAGCCACAGAAGTCATCTGATCTACTTAAGTCTTAATAGCTCTCTCTGTAATGGAGGGTCTTGAGGGAAGAGTTTACCTGGGTACAGATTATGAACTGGTTTTTGCTCCCAACATTTCTGACACCAAATGTGTGTATGTGTTGGGTTTTTTGTTTTGTTTTTGTTTTCACATCAACCACCAATTCTCTAACTCTGGACACGAAATGAGTGTCCAATGATTCAATTCTTTTTTTTTTTTTAATAAATTTATTTATTTATTTTTGGCTGCATTGGGTGTTCGTTGCTGAGCGGGGGGACTACTCATTGCGGTGGCTTCTCATTGCAGAGCACAGGCTCTAGGCGCGTGCGCTGGGTAGTTGTGGCACACGGGCTTAGTTGCTCTGCGGCATGTGGGATCTTCCCAGACCAGGGCTCGAACCCATGTCCCCTGCATTGGCAGGCGGATTCTTAACCACTGTGCCACCAGGGAAGTCCTCAGTTCAATTCTGAATCTGGGTATACTAACCACTTGGAGTTATCATCAGACCCCACAGGTTAAGGGCTCAGTCCCACAAGGCCACCCCCACTTCAAACTCCAGCCACAAGTCCCAGGCCTCCCATGCTTCTGAGGACAGTGGGAATATCCCCTCCAAATAAAGGAGTTATTACATGTTGAACCCTTTGCCACTACCAAATGAGATAAAATCTCCATTACAGCAGATATTCCTTAGCCTGTTTTGTTCTCACATAGGAGACATTCATAAATATATTTGTTGATAAATGAATGAAATTTTCATTTTCAACTGGCTAGAAAACTGGGGTTCCCAGGACTCCCACCCTGGGTTCCATAATTTGCTAGAATGGCTCGCAGAACTCAAGAAGGCCCTTTATTTAGTACTACTGACTTGTTATAAAGGATGCAACTTGGGAACAGCCAAACAGAAGAGAGACACAGAGCAAGGTATGGGGGAGGGATGCAAAGCTCCCATGCCCTCTCCGGGCTCACCGCCTCCCAGCACCGCGATGCAGTTACCAAGCTGGAAGCCCTCTGAATCCCGTTGTTCAGGCTGTTTACGGAATTTCCATTATGGAAGCATGGTTGATTAAATCACTGGCCATCAGTGAACAAGCTCAATCTCCCTAACCTCTCTGCAGGTCAGGGAGTGGGGCTGAAAGTTCCAATCCTCTAATCACATGATTGGTTCTTCGTGCATCCAACCCCCATCCAGAGCTAACTAGGGGCCTATCAAGAGTCATCTCATTAGTATAAACTCAGGTAGGGTTGAAGGGGGCTTATTATGAATAACAAAAGACAACCCTCCCACCCTTATCGCTCAGGAAATTACAAGCGTTTTAGGAACTTGGTGCAGGGAACTGAGGACAAAAACCAAATATACAGATTTTTTTTTTTTAATTTATTTATTTTATTTATTTATTTTTGGCTGCATTGGGTCTTCATTGCTGCGCACAGGCTTTCTCTAGTTGCGGCGAGCGGGGGCTACTCTTCATTGCAGTGCGTGGGCTTCTCACTGCTGTGGCTTCTCTTGTTGTGGAGCACAGGCTCTAGGTGCGCAGGCTTCAGTAGTTGTGGCACATGGGCTCAGTAGTTGTGGCTCACAGGCTCTAGAGCGCAGGCTCAATAGTTGTGGCACAGGGGCTTAGCTGCTCCGCAGCATGTGGGATCTTCCCAGACCTGGGCTTGAACCCGTGTCCCCTGCATTGGCAGGCAGATTCTTAACCACTGCGCCACCAGGGAAGCCCCAATGTACAGATCTTATGTCATTGTAACACACAGATCTTTCCTTACTCTGGGTCCAGTGGAAAATTTCATGCATTTATCAACAAATATATTTATGAGTGTCTCCTATGTGAGAACAAAACAGGCTAAGGAATATCTGCTGTAATGGAGATTTTATCTCATTTGGTAGTGGTAAAGGGTTCAACATGTAATAACTCCTTTATTTGGAGGGGATATTCCCACTGTCCTCAGACTATTGGATTCTCAGGAATGTCCCTGAGTGATAGGCTTCCCAATTTTTATGGTGTTTGTCTTCCATGCTCTGGCATGTGTGTGTGTGTGTGTTTTATTAATACATACAGTGTATCTATCTGCTCTTTCCTGCTTTCAAGGTCTTATCAGTATGATGTCATCCGTGCAATTGACCAGAACGGAATCTATGGGGTACTGAAAGCACAAGTTGCTTTTATAGGAGAATTTGGTGATTCTGGAACCGTATCATACAGCATATCTCTAGCTTGGGAAAAGATCAAAATTCAAAACTTGAAGTACAGTTTCTACTGTACGCAAATCGTTTTTGCACCATTGTAAGATCAAACAATTGTACGTCAAACTGTCATAAGCGGGGGACTGTCTGTATTCTTTCTTTCCTTGCCTGTATTGAAGTGGATGTCTCCCCCTAATCCGTTCTCCGGCCATAACACCTTTTTGTTATCTATGGACCTCCTGGTCACTTGCCCTCATTTTCCACATGGTTTCCTGAAATTCTATGGAGAGCATCCCACCAGATATGCCATGAACAGGTCATATTGTTTTCCCCCGGCCCTCAGAGTGGCCTGGTTGCCTCTGGCTGTTGCCAGACTCATCTGTTCATCTCCATGAGCTACAAAAAATATTATCATGTTTTTATTTGCCCCACGATGTGAAAATGCTGGGAAGCACTGACTTAGAAGGCCTGCCACGTGAACATTACCCTCCACACCATAGCAGTCACCTATCCACTCAGTTCTGCACGCCTCTCAGACATCAACCATTTCTCCTTCCATCTTACTTTCTCAGCAATGGCCACTTACGACCTTTTCTTAACTTGATAGGTACCCCCAGTCCATCAGCCCTCTCTTTTCTTTGCTTTCCTCTTTCTTCAGATATGATTCCACGGTCCATCATTTCAGTGACCCTCTTTTCATGTTAGGATATCTAACGCTCCTCTGCCCTTCTGTCTTTGTATCACCCCAGTCTTTGAAAAGAAAAAGCCCATCTATAGATGATCTAAATAGACATTTCTCCAAAGAAGACATACAGATGGCCAAAAAGCATGTGAAAATTTGCTCAACATCGCTAATTATTAGAGAAATGCAAATCAAAAGTACGATGAGGTATCACCTCACACAGGTCAGAATGGCCGTCATAAAAAAGTCTACAAACAATAAATGCTGGAGCGGGTGTGGAGAGAAGGGAACCTTCCTACACTGTTGTTTGGAATGTAAATTTGTACACCCACTATGGAGAACAGTGTGGAGGTTCCTTAAAAAACTAAATAGAACTACCACATGATGCAGCAATCCCACTCCTGGGCATTCATCTGGAGAAAACCATAATGTGAAAAGATACATGCATTGGAATGTTCATTGCAGCATTAGTCACAGTAGCCAAGAAGTGGAAACAACCTAAATGTCCCATCGACAGATGAATGGGTAAAGAAGATGTGGCACATATATACAATGGACTGTTAGCCACGAAAAAGAATGAAATAATGCCATTTACAGCAACATGGATGGACCTAGAGATGATCATACTAATGAAGGCAGACAGATAAAGACAAATATCACATGATATCACTTATATGTGGAGTCTAAAAATGGTAACAAATTAACTTATTTACAAAACAGAAACAGACTGACAGACTTCAAAAACAAACGTATGGTTACCATATGGGAAAGGGGATAGGGATAAATTAGGAGTTTGGGATTGACATATACACACTACTGTATATAAAATAGATCATCAACAAGGATCTACTGTACAGCACAGGGAACTCTACTCAATATTCTGTAATAACCTATATGGGGAAAGAATCTGAAAAAAGAATAGATATATGTATATGTAAAACTAAATCACTTTGCTGTACACCTGAAACTAACACAACATTGTAAATCAACTATACTCCAATATAAAATAAAAATTTTAAAAAAAGAAAAAATTCGGGCTCCCCTGGTGGCGCAGTGGTTGAGAGTCCACCTGCCGATGCGGGGGACACGGGTTCGTGCCCCGGTCCGGGAAGATCCCACATGCCGCAGAGCGGCTGGGCCCGTGAGCCATGGCCGCTGAGCCTGCGCATCCGGAGCCTGAGCTCCGCAATGGGAGAGGCCACGGCAGTGAGAGGCCCGCATACCGCAAAAAATAAATAAATAAATAAATATAAATAAATTTAAAAAGAAAAAATTTAAAAAAGAAAAAGCACATCTATCAGGGTTTTTTGTTTTGTTTTGTTTTCTTTTGTTTTTCCTCCTGTGCTTGCCCTTAAGCGATTAAGCATTACTGGAGAAAGTCATATTATAAGGCATAGAGACAGGGTGCCCAAACTCAAATGTGTCCTCAGTACTGCCCACAATCTCACTGCAATCATCTGGTAAACTCATTCTCATTCCCATAGTGACAAGCACACTATTTTTATGCTCTTCGACCTCTGCCCTCAGCCCCCATTCTCAGCCTATGACCTACTTCTTTATTTAGAGAGGTAACAGAAGCTGTTCACTGGTAAGCCCCTCAACTTTCTTATACTGAAGCCCAAATGTGACTATATTTCCAGGGCTGTTCTTGAACAACAGCGACGTTTTAATGCTAATCCTTCTTCTTGTCTTCATTTTTTTGCATTTTTTTCTTTTTTGAAATTGTAGTATAGTTGATGTACAATATTATATAAGTTACA
Source organism: Aethalodelphis obliquidens (assembly GCF_003676395.1). Taxonomy (NCBI): domain Eukaryota; kingdom Metazoa; phylum Chordata; class Mammalia; order Artiodactyla; family Delphinidae; genus Aethalodelphis; species Aethalodelphis obliquidens. Next base: position 16,899,026 of record NW_020837987.1, on the reverse strand, counting down.
GGTGTACAATATGGTGATTCATAATTTTTAAAGGTTATACTCCGTTTATAGTTATTATAGGATATTGGCTATATTCCCTGTGCTGTGCAATATATCCTTGTAGCTTATTTTATACATAACAGCTTGTACCTCTTAATCTCCTACCCCTATACTGCCCCCACACACACACTCCCCACTGGTAACCACTAGTTTGTTCTCTATATCTGTGAGTCTGTTTCTTTTTTGTTGTTGTTGCTATATTAACTAGTTTGTTGTATTTTTTACATTCCGCATATAAGTGATATCATACAGTGTTTGTCTTTCTCTGTCTGACCTATTTCACTTAGGATAATGCCCTCCAAGTCCATCCATGTTTTTGCAAATGGCAAAATTTCCTTCTATCTTATGGCTGAGTAGTATTCCATTGTGTGTGTGTGTGTGTGTGTGTGTGTGTGTGTGTATACCTTATATATATAAAATAGATATATTGGAAGGAAGGTTCTTAACCACTGGACCACCAGGGAAGTCCCTATTTTTTAGTTCTTAACCTTTTGACCTTGCAAGTAACTGATGCTGTTAGTCCCTCCTTCTAACTTGAAACTGTCCTCTAGGATTGTATGGCATGTCATCCTCCTGGCTTTCCTTTTGCTTCTTTGAGCTTCCTTTACAAGCTCATGTTCCTTTTTTTTTTTTTTTCTCTCGGTACGTGGGCCTCTCACTGTTGTGGCCTTTCCCGCCGCGGAGCACAGGCTCCGGACGCGCAGGCTCAGCGGCCATGGCTCACGCGCAGGCTCAGCGGCCGTGGCTCACGGGCCCAGCCGCTCCGCGGCATGTGGGATCTTCCCGGACCGGGGCACGAACCCGTGTCCCCTGCATCGGTAGGCAGACTCCCAACCACTGCATCACCAGGGCAGCCCCCAAGCTCATGTTCCTTTAAATACTAGAGCTCCTCAAGGCTCTTTCCCGGACTTCTATACTTCTCACGACATACTCTCGCTAGGGGATTCCATACACCCTTGGCTTCAGGGAGCCCTGATGAGTAAATGACCCATGTACTGGAGAAGATGCTCATCCAGCTGCTATAACAAAGGCAAAATATCACCGGTCTAAACCAGCGCTGACCAATAGGAAAATAACGTGAGCCACATGAGCAATTTCTAGTAGCCACATTAAAACTCACAAGTAAAACTCACTTGTGAGTAAAACAAGTAAAACAAGTGAGCTAGTTTTAATAACGTACCTTATTTTAATCCAATATATCAAAATATTATCATTTCAGTGTGTGATACCAGCTGCATTTCAAATGCTCAATGGCCACACATGGCTCATGGCTACCGTATTGGACAATGCAGGTCTAGAAAAGGTAATGGTATATTTTTCTTTCTTGTAGCAATCCAAGAGTTGGCAATCCAAGGTTGATATGATACCTCCACGGTCTCAAGGAGTCATTCTCTGTTGTTGTGTTGTCACCTTTGACAAGGGCTTGCATTTGGGCTCTAGCATATGACCCAGATCAAACCACTATATTGTCGTTGCAGACACAGGAAGAGGACAGGGGAAGGGGTTGGCACGCTTCTTCCCTTTTAAGTGTGTGATCCTGCAGCTACACATATTCCTTGTGTATCTTACTGTTCAGAACTTAGTTGCATGGCCACACAGAGCTGTAAGGGAGACTGGGAAATACAGTCTTTTTTTTTTTTTTAAACACTGCTATATTTAAAATGAATAACCAACAAGGACCTACTGTATAGCACAGGGAACTTTGCTAAATACTCTGTAACAACCTAAATGGGAAAGGATTTGAAAAAGAATAGCTACATGTATATGTATAACTGAATCACTCTGTTGTACACCTGAAACTAACACAACATTGTTAATCAACTATACTCCAATATAAAATAAAAAATTTTTTAAAAAAAGGAAATACAAAACAAAAAAAAAAGGAAATACAGTCTTCAGTTCGGGAAACAGATACCCAGAAAAATCTTCTATTACAGAGGGAAGAAACTGGGGGAAACTCCTGGTAACCTCTGAAACCTCTGCTATGACTCACAGGCATATATAGCAACTCAGATTACTCCTCTGAGCTCCAGACATGCATATCCCGGTGCTTACTGAGTCTCCACTTGGATGTCACAAAGGTCCAAACTCCATACATCCAAAATTAACAGGGGATCTTTCCTCCAGTGCACTGTGTGTATCACCAGTAAATGTCACTACCTGCCATCCTGTTGCATAAGCCAGAATTCTAAGACTTGTCATCGATACTGTCATTTCTCATACCCTCCCACATCCAGTCTATCACCGAGTCCCATCACCTCCTATATTCTTTCTCTCTTTTTTTTTTTTTGGCCATGCTACGTGGCATGCGGGATCTTAGTTCCCCAACCAGGGATCGAACCCCTGCCCCCTGCATTGCAAGCAGAGTCTTAACCACTGGACCACCGGGGAAGTCCCCTATATTTTCTTTCAAATTCATCAACTTCTATACATCTCTTTTTAGTCACATGTTGCTGGGTAATACATTTCCCCAAAGGAATGAAATTCCGATACATGCTGCAGCATGGACGAACCTTGAAAACATTATGCTTAGTAAAATCAGCCAGACGCATAAGGATAAATATGGTAGGATGCCACTTACATGAGCTACCTAGAGTAGTCAAATTCATAGAGACAGAAAGTAGAATAGTATTTACACAGGGCTGGGGGCAGGGGGAATGGGAGTTAGTATTTAAGAGATCCAGAGTTTTAGTCTGTGATGATGAAAAAGTTCTGGACGTGTATAGTGGGGATGGTTGCACCACCGTGCGAAGGTACTTAATGCCACTGAATTGTATGCTCAAAAATGGTTAAAATGGTAAATTTTATGTTATGTGTTTTTTAACACAAAAGTTAAAAGAAAGAGGAACCTGGCCAATCTCGAAGTAGAATAAGGAAGCTGAAAGACTTAGGCTATTTGGTTTCAAGAATTACTCATGGGGACTTCCCTGGTGGCGCAGTGGTTAAGAATTTGTCTGCCATGCAGGGGACATGGATTCGAGCCCTGGTCTGGGAAGATCCCACACACCGCAGAGCAACTAAACCCCTGCGCCACAACTACTGAGCCGCGCTCTAGAGCCCGCAAGTCACAACTACTGAGCCCCCATGCCACAACTACTGAAGCCCCCGTACCTAGAGCCCATGCTCCGCAGCAAGAGAAGCCACTGCAATAAGCCCGCGCACCACAAGGAAGAGTAGGCCCCGCTTGCTGCAACTAGAGAAAGCCTGCGAGCAGCAACGAAGACCCAATGCAGCCAAAAAAAAAAAAAAAAAGACTTCTTTATGAAGCCAAGTAATTGAATGACTTGGTACTGGCACAACGCTAGACAGATAGAGCCTTGGAACAGACTGGAAAGATTAGAATGGAAAGGGAGAGGAAAACAGAAGATTGTTAATACCCTGAACCTCTTTTTAATTTTTTTTTTAGAATGTTTGAGAATGGTTAATGGAATTATCCAAATATCACTGGGATGGACTTTTGCCAGGTCCACGCTTGCTGGACTGAACAAAAGGAATCCTCAGAGTGATTCAGTTCCTTATGTTCTCTGTGCCTCAAAAAACCCATCCTCAGAAGCACATCTCTAGAATCTTCCGTATCTAAGCAACCCTCTTCCTCTGATTGGGCGTCTCTGGTTCTTAGACCACCAAGCACCAAAAGGATGAATGGATTTCTGTGTCCCTTAGGGCAGCGCTGTCCACATCTCTAGTAGCCACATTTAAAAATATAAAGAGACAGGCGAAGTAAACTTTAATCACATATTATATTTAACCCAAATTATTGATATGTGTTACATGATTTTTTTGGAAAAAATTCCTCGATGAGACCTACTTGTTGGCCATGATGATGGTGGTGGCCTGTACTCTCTTTAAAATTCAGTGGGTATTTTGTGCTTTTTTTTTTTTTTTTTTGGCCACGCCGAGCAGCATGTGGGATCTTAGTTTCCTGTGACCCCTGCAGTGGAAGCTCGGAATCTCAACCACTGGACCACCAGGGAAGTCCTGGTATTTTGTACTTAGAGTACATCCCAATTCGGATGCTAAGGTTTCAAGGGAAATGTGGCAGCTGTTCGTAAAATTCATAAAATGTACAGTTGAAAAGGTGAATTCACACGGCCAAGTTGTCCAAACACACTTAAAAGGTACTAACTAAACCGAGTATCCACTTTTAGACAGATTAGTTAAACTTAAATAAAATTTAAAATTCAGTTCCAGGACGTCCCTGGTGGTGCAGTGGTTAAGAATCCTGCCAATGCAGGGGACACAGGTTCGAGCCCTGGTCCGGGAATATCCCACATCCCGTGAGCAGCCAAGCCCGTGCGCCACAACTACTGAGGCTGCGCTCTAGTACCCACGAGCCACAACTATTGAGCCCACGTGCCGCGACTACTGAAACCCGCGCACCTAGAGCCCGTGCTTTGCAACAAGAGAGCCACCGCACTGAGAAGCCCGCGCACCACAACAAACAGTAGCCCCCGCTCGCCGCAACTAGAGAAAGCCCGCGCGCAGCAACGAAGACTCAACGCAGCCAAAAATAAATAAATAAAAATAAAATATTTTAAAAAATAAAAATAAATCTATTTTAAAAATAAATAAATAAAATTCAGTTCCTTAGTCCCACTGGCCACATTTCAAGCACTCAAGGAGGTCATCATATTGGATTAAAATGTGTTAATTCCTTTTGCTCAGAATGGAACCCTCAGTTTTTCAGAGTGTGCCAGCCTGTAGTAGCATACAGATTCCAGCAGTATTTTAAAAAATAATACTTTGTGACTAAGTGGGGTTTATTTTAGGAATGGGAGGATGGCTAATATTCAGACACCTTTAATGAGATTTATGCTATGAACAGAGCCAAGTAGAAAAAAAATCATGTGACTATCCCATATGTGCTAGAAGAGTATTTGACAAAATTTAATTAAAAAAAAAAAATTGGGGGGCTTCCCTGGTGGCGCAGTGGTTGAGAGTCCGCCTGCCGATGCAGGGGAAATGGGTTCATGCCCCGGTCTGGGAAGATCCCACATGCCGCAGAGCGGCTGGGCCCGTGAGCCATGGCCGCTGAGCCTGCGCGTCCGGAGCCTGTGCTCCGCAACGGGAGAGGCCACAACAGTGGGAGGCAAAAAAAAAAAAAAAAAAAAAAAAAAAAAAAAAAAATTTGGAATAAATTTTATAGCTGCTACTTGTCAGAATGTACCCTCTGCAGACTACAGCACATATAAACACTATAGTCCAGGTCTGGTGTTTTGGGGACTTTCCAGCATTTAAACCCTCAGCTTATTTGCAGGGGGGTAATTCCCCACTGTAAGCACACTGGTGGGGATTGTTGTCCGATTTTTTTTTTTTTTTTTTTTTTTGCTGCGGGACATGTGGGATCTTAGTTCCCAGACCAGGGATCGAACCCGCACCCCCTGCCTCAGAAGAGCGGAGTCTTAACCACTGGACCTCCAGGGAAGTCCCACTATTGTCTGATTTATTAGCAAAACTAAGGGAGCACTTCCCACTCTCTGGAAGGTATGGAGTAGGCAACCAAATGCTTCCTCCTGGGGCTTTGAATTAGGGAGGAAAGAGGCAAGGACGTTGGAAATTAAGAACACAACTGAAGGGGCGAAGGAATCACTGGTTTGGTGTTGAGTGGAGGGAGTGACCAGTGGGCTGGGTGGGACTTAAGAACATTCTCTCTGCTGTCTATTCTTGGCTTCCTGCCAACTTACAATGTCCAGCCTTCCCATCCATGCACTCTCTGATTTTCTTAGTTCAGTGCCCTTCCGTTAAATTCCTCCTTGGCTTCTTAGATCCGGAAGCAAGGCCTGTCATTTGCAAACCAGAACCACTGCAGGAGACCCTCAGGAATTCCCCTCCCTGCGGCCTGAGAGGAGGTTTCATGCCCATGAGACGATTTTCTTTCTCCTCCTGATGCAGATTGGATTAACAGATGGTGACTTTCATCGTGATATCTTAAGCAAAATAGACTGAAGTCTTCTGTTTTGAAGACGTAGGCTGCATTTGGTGGGAGGGAGGGGGGATGAGGAAGGAAGGAAATCTATCTGATTTGTAAAACTCCCCTGCTAAATGTACTTATCAGATGGAAATAAACCAAGTCTCCATCTATAAAGGACTGGATAAATAAACTATGGTACCTCCAGATAATGTGACAATATGCGTATCTAAAAAGAAAGAATTAGGAAGCTCTAGTTTACCTAAATGGAGAATTTCCCAGGATACAGTCTTAAGTAAAAAAGGCAAAGATACAGAACCATGTATGAGGATTTAACCTTCTGTGTGAGAAAATATAAAAATAAGAATAGGTATTCCGATTTTATTGTGTTTGCACAAACAAAACCACCCGAGATGTAGGGTGTAGGTGTGGAACTGAAACTTCTTCCTGTGTGTGTATAAATTTTAAACACATTAACATATTACTTACTTAAAATTATATCTATATATAGATTATATGAGGCATGGAAAATACTTAGAACAATGGCTCCATGTCAGTACATGGTAATTATTATAAATATATAATACACATTAATATGATATAAAACATGCCATGGGAGGTTCTGGGAAGATACAAAAGAAATGGGTTCAGACCAGAGGGAAAGGAGGACTGGGCAACTGGAACACTGTCTACCCTTTTTGGTATATATTCTGAATCCTCTACCATGGTAAATATATTACCAAGTCAAACCACATAACGATGAATGCATTTTAACGAGCTATTTATAATCTGCCAGGCAAGGAGCCTTATGATGACAAATGAATACAGATGCCTTTTTCTACTGAGCTTCTAGGAGACTGGAGGAAGCCCACCACAAATGTCGCAGTTCGCTTTCACAGATAAAAATAGTGGGGATCAGACATCCACAGTTTGAAGGCTTGAAGGCCAAGATTGATTTAACCCCGTGTCCATGACCCTCAGGCATGGGATTTATCCCATACGTATGGTGGGGTGTCAGAGAGTTCTGTGACCCTAGGAGGCTGGGGTCACCTCCAGGACGGCCACCTGGCCCAGGTAACCTCTGCAGGCCCTGTGGGACCTCAGAACACAGGAGGTTTCCGTAAAAATACGTCGTTTCAGGTCATCTAGGGCTGAACCCAAGTTTTGACCACTTGCGGTCTCTCTTTCTAAATCTGTAGTTAAAAGGCGTTGGCCAGCCAAAAACACACATAAACAACTCGAGACGGTCTGCAGAGCTGGGCCCTGCCGGGGTTGAGGGGCGGGGTGGGGGGCGGAGCGCACCCGTGTTAGGTCGCCTTCTAGCGGACGGTGAGGGTTAAGCACATTCAGCCTGGAAGTGGAACAGGGGCGTTTGTCTTCCTTTCCAGGCAGTGGTAGAGCAAGTGGACAAGACCTAAAAGATGCTCGCTGCTCTGCGCACATATTCAAGCAGACAGTGAGTAAGCAAACACCCACACTAGTTTGATTTTTTTTGCGTAGGGCAATAAAAGGATATGGAGGGGTCTCTTTCAGGCTGAGTGGAAGTGCCTTCGGAGGGTGTGACATTTGAGCTGAGAGCTCAAGGATGAGGAGAAACCAGAGTCCAAGGAAGGCTGAACATTCCAGACAAAAGGAAAGAGCAAAAAAAAAAAAAAAAAAAAAGAAAGAGCAGATGCCTTGAGGGAGATGGACCCCTCCCACCACCACCACCCGTGTGTTTATGAAACAGCAGGAAGGCCAATGTGGATGGATCCAGAGTGACAGCAGAACTGTGGTGGGAAATGAGGCAGATAAGGCGGTATTGTCACAAAGACAGATACACCAACCGATGAAACAGAATACAGATTTCAGAGACACATACGCACATAGAAAGCCACCTGATCTATGGACAAATGCATGCAGCATTGCAGTGGAGAAAGGATGAACTTGTTTTTTCTGGGTTTTTTTTTTTTGGTGGGGGGTTCTGCTGAGCCAGTGACGCCTACCCCACACCATATCCCCATATAAATTTCCAGATGGTTTTTAGATCTAACTGAGAAAGATAAAACAGCACATATTCAAGAACCAGACATTTTTGGGATATTGAGATTGGCAACGATTTCTCAACCAGGACATGGAAGCATCATGTACAAATGAAAAGCAGTAAATTGAACTAGAACTTCTATTGCTATAGATTGAATGTTTATGTCCCCCCCAACCCATTCATATGTTGAAATCCTAACCCCCAATGTGATGGTATTTAGAGGTGGGGGGCTTTGGCAGGTGATTAGATCATGAAGGTGGAGCCCTTATGAATGGAATGGATGCCATTATAAAAGACCCCCTCTGGGCTTCCCTGGTGGCGCAGTTAAGAATCCGCCTGCCAATGCAGGGGACACGGGTTCGAGCCCTGGTCTGGAAAGATCCCACGGAGCAACTAAGCCCACGAGCCACAACTACTGAGCCCACGCGTGACAACTACTGAAGCCCGCACGCCTAGAGCCCGTGCTCCGCAACAAGAGAGGCCACTGCAATGAGAAGCCCGCGCACCGCAGATGAAGAGCAGCCCCCGCTCGCTGCAACTAGAGAAAGTCCGGGGGCAGCAACGAAGACCCAAGGCAGCCAAAATTAAATAAATAAATAAATAAATAAATCTATTAAAAAATAATTAAAAAAAATAAAAGACCCCCTCACACTACTATATATAAAATAGATAAGGACCAGGGAACTCTACTCAATACTCTGTAATGGCCTATAAGGGAAAAGAATCTAAAAAAGAGTGGATACATGTATATGTATAACTGATTCACTTTGCTGTACAGCAGAAACTAACACAACATTGTAAAGCAACTATACTCCAACAAAAATTTAAAATAAAAAAAGGACCCCCTCAGAGCGCCCCCTGGACCCTATGCTATGTGAGGACACAGGGGAAAAAAACCATCTATGAACCAGGAAGCAGGCCCTCACCAGTCGGCAAATCTGCTGGTGCTTTGATCTTGGACTTCCAGCCTCCAGAACCGCGAGAAATAAATGTCTTGTTTATAAGTTACCCGGTCTGTGGTATTCTATTATAGCAGCCGGAATGGACTGAGATATGTCTTCACCAAAAGTCACTTTTGATGAGAGCCAGGAGATCACTGTGGCACAAAGGAACTGCTGAAGAAGAAGTGAGAAGCTATAAAAGGAGAGAAGAAGCCACTTTGTCTCTGGACCCGCCTCATGAATTGGGATTTATCTCCGGGTGCTGTGACAGTGAGGAAACTGAGTCTCTCCCAATAGGAGAAAATGTGGAGAGTCTGTTACAGTGACACTGGGCATCTGGAAGGCTTCAGAGAAATGTAGAGATTGAGGGTACTGTTGAGAGGAATGTGGGAGTGGCAACTGTGAGTTAAAAATCACCTCTTGGGTTTCCCTGGTGATGCAGGCGTTAAGAATCCGCCTGCCAAAGCAGGGGACTTGGATTCCAGCCCTGGTCCGGGAAGATCCCACATGCCCCGGAGCAACTAAGCCCGTGAGCCACAACTACTGAGCCCACGCACCACAACTACTGAAGCCCGCGCGCCTAGAGCCCATGCTCCGCAACAAGAGAAGCCACTGCAATGAGAAGCCCGCTCACTGCAACTAGAGAAAGCCTGCGCAATGAAGACCCAATGCAACCAAAAATAATTTTTTTTAAAAAAAGTGACCTCTCATGTCCAAATCCTCTGCACAGATTTTCTTGGCCTTATCATTCCCGGGGGAACATATGTTTTGGCTACATGGGTCTGGCTTCCAGGTTATGTATATCCCACACAGGTTGTGTGGTTTTCAGATGTCTCAACGTCCCATGACCCTTTGAGTCAGGAAACAGAGCAGACTTGAGTGGGTAACTGGAGGAGAGTTTAACTTTATTTACAAAGGTGTGACCAGAGTGTAGGAAAATATCCAGGATCTGTTGTCCAGTAAAATCAACGAGATGCAGAGTGACTTAGGATTGCGCCGTCGTTTGTGTGAGGAAGGGTTGAAAAATAGGAATATATTTCCTGGGTTTTGTGTAAACATTGGAAGAATGCATAAGAAACCCATCAAATGGTGGCATCTGAGGAAGAAAGGGAGACCAAATATTTAGGTGTAGCAGCAGGGATGAGATCTTTTAAAAAGTATACCTTTTCATATTCTTGGGATTTCTTAAACCCCTAGATGTGTTACCCATTTAGCAGTTCTATATTAATTAGGAGACTCAGATCAAGTAAAGCATTTAGAACACTGCCTGAAAATTGTGACATCTTTCTACCTGTTAACTATTAAATCCATTTTTTGTATATGTAGCGAATTTCTGGAAAAAAGATAGAGGAAGGTGGTAAAAAGGGATGGAGATTGAGAAACTGGAAAACCGGGATGGTGGGGGGTGGAGTTATTTGACTTAAAACTTTTTTTCAGATGTAATTGGCGTATAACATTGTGTAAGTCGAATGTATACAATGTGTTGATTGATACATTGATATATTGCAATAAAATTGCCACCATAGCATATGTATTTTTGTTTTTGTTTCTGTTTTTGCGGTACGCAGGCCTCTCACTGTTGTGGCCTCTCCCGTTGCGGAGCACAGGCTCCGGACGCGCAGGCTCAGTGGCCATGGCTCATAATTTCATCTGGCCAGCAGGGAGCCTTAAGATTGGGAGTGAGGGCAGATGCCTCTCTGTCACCCAGAGTCTGGAAGGAGACCTAGCGAGCTTACCCCTGGGGAGAAAACACGAGCTTCACCGCAAAGACCGAAATAGTGATAGCAAAGTGATTGCTGACGTGGCAAAGGAAGAGCTGGAAGGAAGGCCAGAGTTTGAACCCAAGGGTCCACATCTCCAGATCTGGGCTCTCTCCCAGCACCTATCACTGGGATCTGGTTTCTGTGGGCCAGACTGTGTCCACCGCAGCAGACCGGGAGCTGCTTCAGGGCTAGCACCACACCCAGTTCCTCTCCTGGAATGGTGATCCTAGGAGGTTTCCAGAATGACGGTGTCATTTCCCAGATAAACTTAGGCCTGGAGAGTGAGAGACAGGGCTGGCCCTGGGGTCTCTCACCTCTGTGGTCACTCTCTGCATATTCCTGGGCAGGAGTCTGGGGCAGGCTATTTCAGGAAAGAAACTTACAGGAAGGAAAGGGAAGGTTTTTTGTTGTTGTTGTTTGTTTTTTAAATATTTATTTACTTATTTGGTTGCGCTGGGTCTTAGTTGCTGCAGGCGGGCTCCTTAGTTGTAGCTCTTGGGCTCCTGAGTCGTGGCATGCAAACTCTTAGTTGCGGCATGTGGGATCTAGTCCCCTGACCAGGGCCCCCTGCGTTGGGAGCATGGAGTCTCAACCACTGCACCACCAGGGAAATTCTGAAAGGCAAAGTTTTACGTGCAAATCTGCGTCCCGTGAGGGCTCTTGTATGCTGAGTTCTCTCTCTAGGGGGCTGTGATGGAAAAATGCATGTATCCCAGACATTGATAAAGATGTAATAATTCTTTCCTCCAGCAATTATTTGTTGACTGTGCATAATGGTCATAGGCACGGGGATATGGCAGGGGATCAGACAGACACAGTCCTGTATACAAGGGAATATTACTCAGCCATAAAAAAGAATGAAATCTTGTCAGTTGTGACAACATGGATAGACCTAGAGGGTACTGTCCTAAGTGAAATAAGTCAGAGAAAGACAAATACCGTAAAAAAAAAAAAAAAAAAGGTACAAAATACCTTCCAGTTGCAAATAAAAGAGTCATGGGTATGAAATGTGAAATGTGGGGAATATGGTTAGTAACTATATAATATCTTTGTATGGTGACATATTGTGACGAAACTTGTGATCATTTTGAAATGTATAGAAATATCGAATCACTATGTTGAGTAACAGGAACTAACACTGTGTTGTGGGTCAATTATACTTCAGAAACAAACAAATAAACAGACTCAGAGAAAAAGAGATCAGGCTTCTGGTTATGGGGGGGGGAGGGGGGGGAACCGGATGAAGGGGGTCTAAAGGTACAAACTTCCATTTATAGGATAAATAAGTACTAGGGTGTCATGTACAACATGGTAAACATAATTAACCCTGCTGTACATTATATATGAAAATTGTTGGGTAAATCCTAAGAGTTTTCATCACAAAGAACAATTTTTTTTCTATTTCCTTAATTTTGTATCTATAGGAGATGATAGATTTCACGAAACTTATTGGAATCATCACTTCATGACGTTTGCAGACCAAATCATGAGGCTGCCCACCTTAAACCTGTACTGTGCCGTGTAGTAACTATATCTCAATAAAACTGGAAGAAAATTTTTTTCAAAAGACAGACACGGGGGAATCCCCAGGTGGTCCAATGGTTAGGACTCCACACTTTCACTGCTGAGGGCACGGGTTCAATCCCTGGTCAGGGAACTAAGGTCCCACAAGCCCGCAGCGTGGCCAAACAAACAAATAAAAAAAAACCCCAAACCCCCCAAAAAAACCCAAACAACAAACAAAAAACCCCAAAAAAACAAAAACAAGAAACAAACAAAAAAAGACAGACACGGTCCATCAAAGGCCACATTCTAAGGAGACAGACAATACGGAGGCAAAGACAGGAATAAAACGCTTTCCAATGTGAAAAGTGCAATAAACGTAAGTATGTATGGGGGTCCTGGGAGGGAGGGGAGCCTACTTTAGACTGACCTGGCAGGCACTGGCCACGTCTGAGGAAGTAAGCCTGAGCTGAGAACTGAAAGATAAGAAGGAACCAGTCCCCTAAAGATCCTAAGGGAGTCTGGACACAGGGAAGAATTAGCATAAAAACCCAACATAAAAGGGATTCGACCTAAGTGGATGAAAAACAGCCCCAGTGCTACTGTAGCAGGGCCGCTGGAGAGAGACAATGGGCCAGGATGTAGGAAATGAAGCAGCCCCAGTTAGCAGGAGCCAGATTACCGAAGGAGTTTTTAGAACATGATAAAGACTCTGGCTTTTGTTCAGAGAGGAAGGGGAGGCGATTAGATGCTTTTTAAACTGGAAATGACATAATCTGACTTCTGTGCTTGAGAGAGTCTTGCTGGATGGAGAAAAGACAGCAACGTGGTGACAGTGAAGCCAGAAAGCCAGGTGAAGAGGCCAGAGCAGACCTTGGGAATGTCTTTGGGGTCTTAAGGGAAAGATGTGGGTGATCTACAGTGGGTGATTGCAGGGGACGGAGAGGTAATGGAAGATTCTTTCACTCGGCCAATATTTAGAGAGTCCATTGTGCCCTGTTACGGGCACTGCAGATAAAACCATGAAGGGAAAAAAGTCCCTGTCCTCCTGGGGGTTCCTCTTCTACAAGGGGAGGCTGATATATATATATTTTTTTTATTCATTCATTCATTCATTCATTTAGCTGGCTGTGCTGGGTCTTAGTTGCGGCATGTGGGATCTAGTTCCCCGACCAGGGATCGAACCTGGGCCCCTTGCATTGGCAGCTCAGGGTCTTAACCACTGGACCACCAGGGAAGTCCTGGGGAGGCTGATAATTAACCACACGAGCACGTAGGCATAGCCCATGACATCAGACAGTGACAAAGGCAATGAAGAAAGATAAAGCAGCCTAGGAGAGTAGGAGGGGCTTAGGATTCCAAGTCACCAGCAACTGCAGGCCAGGTGATCAGAAAAGGCCTTTTTAGACATGATGCTTGACCTGGGGCCTGAATGCCTTGAGGAAGAGAATTCCTGGGAAACGGACTAGGAAGTTCAGATGTGTGCAGGTGGGAGTGGGACTGGCTTGCTCTAAAAAGAGTGAAATGGACAGTGTGGTTGGAGGAAAGTAAAAAAGAGCAAGAGGAATAAAAAAAATGAGGTCTGGGGCTTCCCAGGTGGCAAAGTGGTTAAGAATCCACCTGCCAATGCAGGGGACACAGGTTCAAGCCCTGGTCTGGGAAGATCCCACATGCCACAGAGCAACTAAGTCTGTGTGCCACAACTGCTGAGCCTGTGCTCTAGATCTTCCAAGCCACAACTGCTGAAGTCCATGTGCCACAACTACTGAGCCCATGTGCCACAACTACTGAGCCCACACGCCGCATCTACTGAAGCCCGCGTGCCTAGAGCCCATGCTCTGCAACAAGAGAAGCCACCACAATGAGAAGCCCACTCACCGCAAGGAAGAGTATGCCCATCTTGCCACAACTAGAGAAAGCCTGTGCACAGCGACGAAAACCCAATGCAACCAAGATAAATAAATAAACAAATTTATATTAAAAAAAAGTAGGGTTATAGTCACAGATCCCAAGAGGAGGGGGCCCGCAGCCCCAGGGTCCACCAGGAGGCAGAGGGGAGCAAGGGGAAGACAGGGCAAGTGCCCTTACCGTGGTTTCCATGGGAAGAAACGGGTGAGTCAGGGTAAATAGATTTAGGATTGTCTAGTTTGAATAACTGCAGCAGACTCTACGGCATAGGGACAGCCCTTAGCTGTCTGGTACCTGGCCCTGGGGTGACTAGGACAGGGAAATAGTGGCCCAGGGTATAATAGCCTAATAAAGGAGGCGGTTGAGGGGGTAGGCTCTGGATTGGATGGTTTGCATACAAAAGGCATGCACAAAGGCAGGTTGTTTGCTATCTCTAGGAATGAGCTAGTCCTGACATGGGCATTCCCTCCAGGGTCAGCAAGACCCCAACATGTCAAAGCATGAAAATCACAGAAAAAAAGGAGAGAATTAATACACATCCTCCCCCCCCCCCAGGAGACAAGTTCAATGTCATGAGACATTTTTGGTTGGTACCATTTAGAGGACGGGCGAGGGGTGCTATTGGTGTCTAGTGGGTGGAAACCAGGCATGTTGCTCAACATCCCACAATGCCCAGGACAGCCCCCCTCCCCCATCTGCGGATGAGCCAGCCCCGAACGTCAATTGTGCTGAGGTTGAGAAATCCTGGTTCAGAGCAAAATGCAAAGACTTATTTCCCCAATTAACAGTTGATTAATTAAATAAACAGTTTCCTGATTCAGTAGACTTTTCTTGGTCCAGACCTTGCAACAGAACACGGGGGCAAATGCAAATTGGATGGACGTGGGGGGGCCATATGATCTGATATAACTGGCTGACTCAAGACCCAGATGTTCAAAATGCACTGTGAGAAAAGCTCTAGAAAGAGCGGAATGGAGGGAGAGTTCCACATGCCAACTGTTTATATTCCTCTTCCTGGGTCTTTGATTTGATGAGAAAACATGAGTAATTGTTTTGCTCTGCAACACATAGGCGGCATCTGCTATATGTTCCAAGCTCCTGCCTAGATCTTGTGAGCATGCCATACACATTTGTCGATCAAATCATATATGCCTGTATGAATGACTGTGCATTCGGTAGGTGCATGAGTATTTGATGAATAAACGAATGAGTGAATGGAAATCATGAATATATTTTCGAGGAATTATGAATACATTTAAAGAGGGGTAAGAATGACTTGTTTTTCTTTGGGTTTTTTTTGCGGTACGTGGGCCCCTCACTGTTGTGGCCTCTCCCGTTGCGGAGCCCAGGCTCCGGACGCGCAGGCTCGGCGGCCATGGCTCACGGGCCCAGCCGCTCCGCGGCATGTGGGATCTTCCCGGAGCGGGGCACGAACTCGTGTCCCCTGCACCGGCAGGCGGACTCCCAACCACTGTGCCACCAAGGAAGCCCATGACTTGTTTGTTTTTTTTTTTTTTTTTTCATGACTTGTTTTTTAATGCCATTTGCAGCAACATGGATGGACCTAGAGATGATCATACTAAGTGAAGTAAGTCAGACAGAGACAAATATCATATGATATCATGTATATGTGGAATCTAAAATATGACACAAATGAACTTATCTACGAAACAAACAGACTCACAGACATAGAGAACAGACTTGTGGTTGCGAAGCGGGAGGGAGTGGGGGAGGGATGGACTGGGAGATTAGCAGACGCAAATTATCATATATAGGATGGAGAAACAACAGGGTCCTACTGGATAGCACAGGGAACTATATTCAATATCCTGTGAGAAACCATAATGGAAAAGAATACGAAAAAGAATGTATAACTCAATCACTTTGCTATACAGCATAAATTAATACAACATTGTAAATCAACTATACTTCAATAAAATACATTTTAACAATTAAAAATATTTTTAAAAATAAGGATGACTTGTTTTTGAATCTTCCTAATTCCTTCATTAAAAGCCAAACACCAAGGGAGGGAGAAGCAAGAGGGAAGAGATACGGAAACATATGTATATGTATTACTGATTCACTTTGTTATAAAGCAGAAACTAACACGCCATTGTAAAGCAATTATACTCCAATAAAGATGTTAAAAAATTAAAATAATAAAAAAAAAGGGGCTTCCCTGGTGGCGCAGTGGTTGGGAGTCCGCCTGCCGAGGCAGGGTACGCGGGTTGGTGCCCAGGTCCCGGAAGATCCCACATGCTGCGGAGCGGCTAGGCCGGTGAGCCATGGCCGCTGAGCCTGCATTTCCGGAGCCTGTGCTCCGCAACGGGAGAGGACACAACAGTGAGAGGCCCGCGTACCGCAAAAAAAATAATAATAAAAAAAAAATTTTTAATTTAAAAAAAAACACCACCCCTCCCCAAAAAAAACAGCAAACACAGCAAGTAAAAATACCTACAGACAACATTTTCGGTAAAACTAGGTGAACCCTAGAATACAAGCAGATGGGCTCAACCAAATACATATTTCTTATTCTAAATCACAAATAAAATAATAGCAGTTATGAGCAAACAAATATGTAAAATTAGGAAATCTCAGAAACGAGATGGGTGGGGGGAAAATGACATAAACAGGAGATGACAAGGGTCAGAAAAGGACTAGAAACTTTAAAAAAGACATTTTACAAAATGCCAGGTAAACTATAGGAAGCACGAGAATGAATAGAAGCACAGAAAATAGAGTAAGTGAAACTGATGTCAGAAAGAAGGAAAAAAATCCTGGGCTTCCCTGGTGGTGCAGTGGTTGCGAGTCCGCCTGCCGATGCAGGGGACACGGGTTCGTGCCCCGGTCCGGGAAGATCCCACATGCCGCGGAGCGGCTGGGCCCGTGAGCCATGGCCGCTGAGCCTGCGCGTCCGGAGCCTGTGCTCCGCAACGGGAGAGGCCACAGCGGTGAGAGGCCCGCGTACCACACACACAAAAAAAAGTCATAAAAATCATAATCTAATAAACTTTCCTGAAAGAAAGAATTTGAAATTGAAGGGCCAAGAATATAACTAGGAAATTGGCCAAAAAGAGTCATCCATAAGACACACTCTAGGAGAACTACTAGTTTATTGGGTTTTTTTAAGGGGAAAATAATGATTTGCACATCTGAGCAATAGATCACGTTAACTTAGAAGGGAAAGAAAAGCAGATTAGCAACAGATTTTTTGACGTTCTAGGAGAGAGTGGTTTAACAAGTGTATGATACTTAGCAGCATATTAAAAAAAAAATCTTGACCAAGTGGGGTTTATTCTAGCAATGCAAAGATGGCCAAAATTAGGAAATCATTAATAAAATTTATCATCTTAACAGAGCTAAGAAGAAAAGAATCACATGATCATCCCCAATACGCTAAAAGGACATTTGACAAAATTGAATAACTATTCACTTTAACATGCTATTAAATATGAAGTGATAGTTCTTTAAAATATTGATAGATAGCCCAAAATCCAGGATCTCAATGAGCAAATATTAGAGGCTGCAATGCAAACAACACTAGTGTCTAAATTTCAATCAGAGACAAGAATGCCCACTATTTTCACTGCTATTTACCAGAGAACGTGTTTTCCGCTGTGTGAAAATCTAATGAGATCTCACTCACCTGTCCTGAGATTGTTCTGGGTATCACAGAGCCAACAGGTGAAAGGAATTCAGTTTTAAGTGTCTCAGCACATTCATTTGCCAAATATTCTTTGCATACTTACAGTTTTTAGGCATTCTTTTAGGAACGAGCGATACCAGTGAGCTGGAATAGAAGATGATCCTGTGGTCAGGTTGACAGTTGTACCCCACATTCCATTTTGTTTCCTGCCAGAATGAATAGCTGTGACTTTCTTCCTGACTCCAGTTGGGATTTTCTGAGGAAAACCATGCAGGGAGCATAAACCTATTGCTTTCTCTGCCCCAGACTCAGACCTGTGGAGTTAATCTCAAGGTACAACAAGGCACTATTTGATACAGCTATGAACTAGTGGAGGGAAGAAGGGACACTTCCTTAGCTGGTGTTTTCTTTCTCCCCCTTCCTCCTTCCAAACTAAGAAGTTAATTGCTTGCCCTGCCTTTAAATAGACATTCTATCCAGTAGCATTGAAAACATCAGTTCTCTTAGTAAAGCATTGAACCACTTACCAGAATCAATTACACAAAAAGCTGGCTGAAGAGGTATTGAAGCCCTGCTGAAGATCTTAAACACGTGACCACCTTGATTTCAAACCGCCACCTGACCTTGTGAACTTGCTTTACTCTGCTGGTAACCACTGGGTCTTAACAATTAAGAAGGTTTTTTTTTTTTGCCCTCTAAGAGAACAATGCAGTCCTTAAAACTTGTATTTCTCAGTGCTTTACTAAGATATCCGAACTTTTCTACTCTGCTAGGTGGCGGGTAATGCCATGGTTTGTGGAGATTATTTCCACTTGCTCTCAATGACTCAACTTTACTCAGGGGTGAGTCATTTCCAAGATTACAGGCGCTCTCCCCTCCCCCAACCCAGGCCGTGATGGTTCTGCAGCTCCGTGGCAGCTAGGGCCTCTGTTCCACAGGATGGGGTTTGTTAAAGTTGTCAAGAATAAGGCCCACTTCAAGAGATACCAAGTGAAATTGAGAAGATGGCAAGAGGGCCAAACTGACTACTATGCTTGGAAACAATTGATAATCCAAGATAAAAATAAGTACAACACACGCAAATACAGAACGATAGTACTACGTGTAACCAATAGAGCTATCATTTGTCAGATGGCTCATGCCCGTATACAAGGAGATAGGATAGTTTGTGCAGCTTGTGCTCACGAGCTCCCAACGTATGGCGTGAAGGTTGGCCGGACAAATTATGCTGCACCATATTGTACTGGCCTGCTGCTGGCCCGCAGGCTTCTTAATAGGTTGGGTATGGACAGAATTTATGAAGGCCAAGTCGAGGTGGCTGGAGATGAATACAATGTGGAAAGCGTTGATGGTCAACCCGGTGCCTTCACCTGTTACTTGGATGCAGGGCTTCCCAGGACTACTACTGGGGATAAAGTTTGGGGGGACCTGTAAATGGAGGCTGGTCTATCCCTCACAGTACCAAAGGGTTCCCTGGTTATGATTCAGAAAGCAAAGAATTCAATGCTGACTTACACCAAAAGCACATCGTGGGGCAGAACGTTCCAGATTATATGTGTTAACTGATTGAAGGAGACGAAGACGCTTACAGAAAACAATTCTCTCAATACATAAAGAACAACACGACTACAGACATGATGGAGGAGAAGGATAAGAAAGCTCATGTTGCAATACGAGAGAATCCGGTGAATGAGAAGCCTGAGAAAGAAGTTAAAGAGAGGAGGTGGAACCGTCCAAAAATGTCACTTGCCCAGAAAAAAGATACGGTAGCTCAAAAGAAGGCAAGCTTCCTTAGATGTCAGGAAAGGGCTGCTGAGAATTAATCAACAAAACCACAACTTCTGTGAAGATTTTTCAGATAAAGACAATAATAAACTTGTTGACCGAGTAGGAAAAAATAAATAAATGAATAAAACATTACAGGCAACACTGTTTCCCTTCCACCTGGAGCAAGGCTGGCTGTGCCTGCTCCTGTGGTGTTGGAGCGCCGTCTAGTGGTAAAACTAATCCCCTGCAGTCTCGGGCCAGTCCTGCTTTGGCGCCCTGAGAGGAGGACAGAGGTCCCTCTCGAAAACTCAAAATAGGTCCACTTTTCACGGTCCCCTTGGAAAATAATTCAAAACTGGATTACCACCATCCGAGGAAGCTTCAACTTAAAAAAAAATTCTCTTGCGATAATCGACTGTTGGGCAATTAAGATAAAATTCTTTCTGATTTGCAGGTTCTGTTAACTAGGTAACTTCAGTCTCCATCTGCTCATATGGAAAACCTGAGGCCTAGATTCCCTCGTGTTTTCATCAACTCTCTTGACTACATTCACCTGGGGGTCATTAGGGAGTTATCAGGACAGCTAGCACTGGCCCCAAGACTAAGTAAGAACTTTGTCCAGCAGAATTTCTCCTAAAACTAACTGGATGGGAGAGTTCTTCTACGTGCACACTTTCCTCACACATCAGCATTTCTAAAATTGGGATGCATCTCGTTACTGAAGGTATATTAGTGCTGGGATTGAAGAAGAAGTGGCCAGAAAGGCAGGGAAGCAACTGAAATGTCTGCAGATGAATGAATGGATACAGAAGGTGAGGTATATATGTCCAATGCAATATTCCTCAGTCATAAAAAAGAATGAAACATTGTCATTTGCAACAACATGGATGGACCAAGACATTATCATACTCCATAAAGACACTCAGACAGAAAAAGACAAATAATATATGCTATCACCTACTTGTGGAATCTACAAAAACAGTACAAACGAATGTATATACAAAAGAGAAACAGCCTCCCAGACATAGAACATAAA
>NW_020837987.1:16849799-16878479 GCF_003676395.1 Aethalodelphis obliquidens | reverse complement strand
GGCAGACAGGGAAAGTCAAATATTCCATGATATCACAGAAATGTGTGGTCTAAAACTAATGCAAATGAATCCATACAGAAAACCGAAACAGAGTTACAAACATACAACATATGGTCACCAAAGGGGAAAGGGAGGAGGGACAAATTAAGACTTTGGGTTTCACAGATACACGCTATTATCATATATAAAATAGATAAACAAGAAGGATTTATTGTAGAGCACAGGGGCCTGTATTCAATATCTTGCGATAACCTTATAATGAAAAGGAATAAAAATGAAAGAATATAGAGGCGTATATATACGCATATAAACGTGAAGTAACCTGCTGACACCTGTAACTATCACCATATTGTGTAGCAACTACACTTCATTTAACAAAGAAAGAACATGGGGCAACCCTTGGTTAGGTTCCCTTCCTCCTGCTGCAAGGCTGGCTGTGCCTGCTCTTGTGGTGTTGGAGCGCCCTCTCGTGGTGACACTAATCTCCTGCAGTCTCGGGCCAGTCATGGTTTGGCGTTCTGAGACAGTGGTCAGACGTTCCCCTATACACCTCAAAATAGAGACACTCTTCATGGTCCCCTTGGAAAGTAATTCAAATTTGATTACCACCGTCCGAGGAGGCTCCAAATTAAAAAAATTTCTCTTGCCCCAGTGGAATCCTGGGCAATTAAGATAAAATTCTTTTTGATTTGCAGGTACTATTACTATGTAACAGAAATCTCCATGTGCTGCTATGGAAAAGGCGACGCCTAGATTCCCTTGTGTTTTCATCAACTCTTTTGAGTACATTCATGTGTGGCACATAAGGGAGTTATCAGGACAGCTAGCATTGATCCCAAGAATCCTTTTTTTTTTTTTAATTGAAGTATAGTTGATTTACAATGTTCTGACAATCTCTGCTGTACAGTAACATGACTCAATTTTACACATATATACATTCTTTTTTCAATATTCTTTTCCGTGATGGTTTATTTTAGGATACTGGATATAGTTCCCTGTTCTATACAGTAGGAGTTTGTTGTTTATTCATTGTAAATGTAGTAGTTTACATCCACCATCTCCAAATTCCCAGTCCATCCCTCTCCCTCCGCACCCCCGTCTGCAACCACAAGTCTGACCTCTATGAATGTGCATTTTTCTGTTTCTTAGATAGGTTCATTTGTGCCAAATTTTAGATTCCACATGTAAGTTATATCATATAGTATTTGTCTTTCTCTTTCTGACTTACTTCACTTAGTATGATAATCTCTAGTTGCATCCGTGTTGCTACAAATGGCATTATTTTTTTCTTTTTTGAGGCTGAGTAGTACTCCATTGTGTAATTGTACCACATCTTCCTTATCCATTCATCTGTTGATGGACATTTAAGTTGTTTCCATGTCTTGGCTAATATAAATAGTGGTGCTGTGAATATAGGGGTACATATATCTTTTTTAATTATAATTTTGTCCGAGTATATGCCCAGGAGTGGGATTGCTGGATCATAGTTTTCTGAGGAACCTCCATACTGTTTTCCATAGTTGCTGCACCAACTTACATTCCCACCAACCGTGTAGGAGGGTCCCCTTTTCTACACACTCTCTCCAGCATTTGTTACATGTAGACTTTTTAATGATGGCCATTCTGACCAGTGTGAGGTGGTACCTCATTGTAGCTTTGATTTGCATTTCTCTAATATTAGTGATGTTGAGGATCTTTTCATGTGCCTACTGGCCATCTGTATGTGTTTTTTGGAGAAATGTCTATTAAGGGCCTCTGTCCATTTTTCGAGTGGGTTTTTTTGTTTTTTGTTATTGAGTTTTATGAGCTGTTTGAATGAGGAACTGAAATGTCCATCACAGATGAATAAAGATGGGGTGGTATATATGTACCATGGAATATTCCTCAGCCAGAAAAAAGAATGAAATATTGCCATTTGCAGCAACACAGATGGACCTAGAGACTTTCACAGCAAGTGAAGTAAGGCAGACAAAGACAAATATTATATGGTATCAAATATATTTGTGATCTAAAAAATAATGCAAATAAATCAATATACAAAACAGAAACAGAGTCAGAAAAATGGAAAACAACATATGGTTACCAAAGGGAGAAAGGGAGGAATTAGGAGTTTGGGATGAAAAGATACTATCATATATACGTAAAATAGATAAAAGGCTTTACTGTGTAGCACAGGGAACTGTATAATATCTTGCAATAACCTATAATGGAAAAGAATAGAAAAAAACGAATATATATTTGAATCACTCAGCTGTACAGCAGAAACTAACACAATGTTGTAAACCAGCTATACTTCAATTAAAAGAAAAAAAGTTTATGGGGAAACACTTGGTTTCTTTCCCTTCCTCACGGTGCAAAGCTGGCTTAGTCTGCTTTTGTGGTGTTGGAGCGCCCTCTGCTGGTGATATAAATCATCTGCAGTCTCGGGCCAGTTCTAGCTTGGCTCCCGGAGACAGAGGTCAGAGGTCCCTCGATAAAGCTCAAAATAGGAGCATTCTTCATACTCCCTTAGGAAAATCATTCACAATTTGATTAACATCATCCATGGATGATCCAATGTTTAAAAAAATTTCTCTTACGCAGGGGCTTCCCTGGTGGTGCAGTGGTTAAGAATCCGCCTGCCAATGCAGGGGACACGGGGTTGATCCCTGGCCCGGGAAGATCCCACATGCTGCGGAGCAACTAAGCCTGTGCGCCACAACTACTGAGCCTGCGCTCTAGAGCCCACAAGCCACAGCTACTGAAGCCTGAGCGCCTAGAGCCTGTGTTCCGCAAAGAGCCTGTGCTCTGCAAGAGAAGCCACTTCAATGAGAAGCCTGCGCACCTCAACGAAGAGTAGCCCCCGCTCGCTACAACTAGAGAAAGCCTGCATGCAGCAGCGAAGACTCAACGCAGCCAAAAACAAATAAATAAAATCAAATTATATTTTTAAAAAAACAGAAAAGAAAATGCATCAAGGCTGTCAATTCCCAGAAAATTCTTTTTCTTTGTAGTCCCAACGGAGAGTGCTTTTTAAATTTTTTTTTTTTTTTGGTCCTATCGTAGCATCATCAATTATCTGATGTCATTTGTTTTGGAATATATATATATATTTTTTTTTTTTTTCTTTTGAGACATTGAGTCATACTATGCTTCTATTGCGTTTAGAGAATAGAAGGGACAACATATGTGCCCCATCTTCACACCTTTCTCTCTACTGCACCCTTTAAACATTTCCTTTTTGAGCTGCAGATACACGTAATTAGAAGGTTCGTAATCCTCATCTGGTACCACAATAGCACTATGGACCCACACGTGCCTTTGTGTTCTTTTTGTTTCCTTCCTTGCCCTCCCCAGATCTCATCCGTAGACACTCATGTCTTCATTTTATATAAATAATGCATCTCATCAGCTTCTGTTTTTTTTCCCACTTACCTTCATACACTGAAGGTTTCTTCATGTTGGTATAAGCATATCTAATTGAGTCCTTGAAACTGACCTATATTCCATCATTTGCATGTATCAAATGTTATTGATTCATCCAGGAACTCTGTCCCTATAACTGTGTACAGTGTTGTGATGTATATTCTTATTTATTTATTTATTTATTTAGGGCTGCATTGGGTCTTCATTGCTGTGCACGGGCTTTCTCTAGTTGCGGTGAGCGGGGGCTACGCTTTGTTGCGGGGTGCGGGCTTCTCATTGTGGTGGCTTCTCTTTGTTGTGGAGCACAAGCTGTAGGCACGCAGGCTCAGTAGTTGTGGCTTGTGGGCTCTAGAGCACGTTGTGGCACACGGCTTAGTTGTTCCGCGGCATGTGGGATCTTCCCGGACCAGGGCTCGAACTCCTGTCCCCTGCATTGGCAGGTGGATTCTTAACCACTGCACCACCAGGGAAGTCCCTGATGTATATTCTTGTACATGTGTCTTTCTGAACCCTTAAGGTTCCACCTGGGGTAGAACTGCAGGATCAGACTGAATTTACAATGTCAAAGATATGCTCAATATCTTCTTTTTTTTTAATTGAAGTATAGTTGATTTACAACATTGTGTTATTTTTTGGCGTGCAGCAAAGTGATTCAGTTATACACACACACACACACACACACACACACACACATATTCTTTTCCATTTTCCATTATGGTTTATTACAGGATATTGAATATAGTTCCCTGTGCTATACAGTAGGACCTTGTTGTTTATCTATTCTACATATAGTTGTTTATATTTGCTAATCCCAAACTCCTAATTTATTTCTCTTCCACCCCCTTTCCCCTTTGGTAACCATAAGTCTGTTCTCTATGTCTATGAGTCTGTTCCTGTTTCATAAATAAGTTCATTTGTGTCATATTTTAGATTCCACATATAAGCAATATCATATGGTATTTGTCTTTTTCTTTCTGACTTACTTCACTTCGTATGATAATCTCTAGGCCCATCCATGTTTCCATTTCTTTTTCATGTTTATATGTGTAGTTCAGTGGATTCCAACTTATTTTTCTCCAATTTTTGCAACACCATTTAATAAAGAAAGCATCCTTTCCTGGTTGATTTGTAATGCCACCTCTATTGTAAACCATTTTCCCATATTGTATTTGACTTTTTCCTTTCCACTGGTCTCTGTTCCTATCTCAGTTTAAAAAAAAATTTTTGGCCAGGCCGTGCAGCCTATGGGATCTTAGGTCCCTGACCAGGGATCGAACCCACACCCTCTGCAGTGGAGCAAAGAGTCTTAACCACTGGACTGCCAGGGAAGTCCTGTCCACTGTTGTAATTGCTATAGCTTGTAATATGCCCTACTGTTAGGAAAATTCTGCATTTTGCTTTTTTTTTTCCAAATTCTCATAGTTATTCATAGACATTTATTCTTACATGAAAATTTTAGAATGCATTGGTCCAGTTTCCTCAAAGCCTAGGCCCTTTCCCCTTGTCCAGTAGCAGCAGGTCAGCCATAGGTAAATAATCATATTTACAGAGATCCTACATGTCACCTGAGGAAACTGACACACTTGAAGGAAAGTAGAATTTAGTTTTTCACAGCACGGGCAGCACTATCTAAGGACATGGGAGAATCGCTGGAAATTAGTAAAAGAATGCTATACAATACAGTAGCACATTTTTAAAGGTTACACTCCATTTACAGTTATTACTAAATATTGGCTATATTTCCCGTGTTGTACAACACATCCTTGTAGCCTGCCTTTTTTTTTCTTGGCTTCACTGCGCAGCACGTGGGATCTTAGTTCCCTGACCAGGGATGATGAAACCTGCGCCCCCTGCAGCGGAAGCGTGACGTCTTAACCACTGGACCACCAGGAAAGTCCACTTGTAGCCCACCTTACACCCAGTATTTTGTACCTCTTAATTCCCTACCCCTGTATTTCCCCTCCCCCCTTCCCTCTCCCCACTGGTAACCACTCGTTTGTTCTCTATATCTGTGAGTCTGCTTCTTTTGGTTTATATTCATTAGTTTGTTAATACAGGAGCACTTTTGACCCCAGTAAGCCGCAGATGTCTGGGAATTCCACGGTGGTCCAGGGGTTAGGACTCCGTTTTCACTGCCAAGGACCTGGGTTCAGTCCAAGGTTGGGAAACTGAGATCCACCCCCCAACTGCCCCCCTCCAAAAAAAAAAAAAGCTGCGGACGTCTGCAGAAGGAATGGGTCAGCTCTGTCCTGTGCTTAATGTCTTTCCAGGCTGGGAATTTGCCATCTCAGCTCCGCAGCCTGTGAGGCTCTCTCTGCTGTGCTCGGGGTCAACCACCATCTCGGGAGCTGGACTTGAGTTTTAATGACCTGGGAGACTGCGTCATGTCGTTGCTGTGTAAGGGGCTGCGACAGCCCACCTGCAGGCTCCAGAAACTATGGTGAGTGGCTGGGAGTCAGGGCTGGTGGTGATGGGGGTCCCTGGGATGGGAGCGTTTTCTTGTTTTTATGTTTTTTCTATTGAACTGTTATCCTTCTATCTCTGTGGAAGATATAACATGCTCAGAGGTGGAAGAAAAGCTGTGCAGGGAATTCCCTGGCGGTAAAGTGGTTAGGACTCCATGCTTCCACTGTTTGATCCCTGGTCGGGAAATAAGATGCGGCAAGCTGCTGGGCGTGGTCAAAACAAACAAACATACAACATACAACTGTGCAAAAGTCACAGAATAATTCCTACCCTGCAATACAAACAGAAAATGCTAAATGTTTCCTTCCAGTCGTTGCCTCTAAACATTTTCTGTAAAACTCCTCTTTTCTCTTGGCATTTACTTGGGCAGACTTATAGCTTTTTGGTAACATTATATAATAAAAATTCAGTCTGGTCCAGGGTAAATTCCAGTGAAATGTTCATGAACATTTTTTCCTTCCCTTTCTCCCAATACCAGCCTGCCCCTTCCTCCCAAAGACTTAGAATGAGATGAGTCATATCTATTTTTGTTTTACTTTTCTTCCATTCATGAATCTCTTGCTTATTTGGGGCATTGGGTAACTGGGAACTAAGAGGAGGGCTTGGGGACAGCATTTCTGCCTTAATTGGTGCTGCTAGGTTTCCTCTGGATGTGAGTACCACGCACCCCAACCCCCTATCTGGCAGGTCTCCGAATGCTACCACTCTCATGAGGATCATATGTGAGTCCTGATGGGGACCGCATGGGAGGTGTCTCCACCGCCCATTCCCCTGACATGGAACAATCTGGGTCAAACTCTTTCCACAATTCCCTCCTCAGCTCTCACCGTATGTCCTTCTCTTGACCCTTCTGTACCTGTGATGTGGGTGATCGTGCGTCACTACGCTGGTTTTTTCTCTTCCTTTGCGAGTCCTGCCCTGTTGTCTTATACCTTGTTCGAAAGCTGGAATCTATTGCCTCACAGCCCCAGCCAAAGAAGAAAATATTTCCATCTCACATCCCAGCTACAGCAGTACTTCAATAACGCTACCTATTTTTATTGTAACAGCATGCAGTACAGGAAAGAAACACAACTGGGGGGACTTCCCTGGTGGTCCAGTGGTTAAGAATCCACCTTCCAACGCAGGGGATGCAGGTTCGATCCCTGGGGGGATGGGGGGACACGACTAAGATCCCACATGCTGCAGGGCAACTGAGCCCGAGTGCCGCAACTACAGAGCCCAAGTGCTCTGGAGCCCACGAGCCGCAATGAAAGAGCCCGAGTGCCACAACTAAGACCAGACGCAGCCAAAGATAAATAATTTTTTTTTTTTTTAAAGAAACACAATTGGGCAGAATAGAAGCCAGAAAATCAGATGGCACAGTGTTGGGTGGGGCAGGTGGCAGCCCAAATCATGCTGGCTTCTTGAAAAAAAAAAAAGCATTGATTGACTTGTGTAACTGAAAGTGTAGGTTTGAGGTACGGCTTGATCTAGGCATTTGGCTACCTGATCTCCATTATCTTCTATACTTATTGCTGTATTGGCTCCATTATCAGTTAAGGTTAGCCTTGACCCTATACATGGTGGCAAAATGCCTGCAACTCTGTAGATGACTTCTTTCCAGGTGCAAGTTCTGGACAAAACATCTCCAGGAAAAGTATGATTCTGAGTCATGGGTTTTGGATGGATCCTGTGCCCAACTGTAACCCATGTGTGGTGGCTGGGGACGTGGAAACCAACCAACTTAGGCCTGGATTCTATATACACTGCTAGAGCTTGCAGACATTAACCCTAGATAGACTGAGATGGGGGTTTCCATGAGAAATTGGGATAGAATTGCCAGAAGGGAAAGTGGGTACTTGGCTGCAGAATCAAGGTACCCGTTATAGACGGAGCTATGAATTGAGGAGTGTCCTTAAATGCCTTTATGAAATGCTTTCCGGGGAATTCCCTGGGAGTCCAGTGGCTAGGACTCTGCACTTCCACTGCGGGGCACATGGGTTCGATCCCTGTTTGGGAAAATAAGATCCCATATGCCATGCAGCATGGAAAAAAAAAAAAAAAAAAAGAAAGAAAGAAAAGTTTTCCATCCCTACATTGGCCTTAACCTGGACTGATTTGGTTCTACTCTACCTTTTTTTTTTTTTTTGGCACGAGTCACGTGGGATCTTAGTTCCCCCACCAGGGATCAAACCCAAGCCCTCTGCATTGGAAGCACGGAGTCTTAACCACTGGACCACCAGGGAAGTCCCCTACTCTACTTTTTCTTTTTAAAAGTTTATTTATTTTTGGCTGCATTGGGTCTTCGTTGCTGTGCACGGGCTTCCTCTAGTTGCAGAGAGCAGGGGCTACTCTTCTTTGCAGTGCACAGCCTTCTCATTACGGTGGCTTCTCTTGTTATGGAGCACGGACTCTAAGCATGCAGGCTTCAGTAGCTGTGGCACACGGGCTCAGTAGTTGTGGCTCACGGGCTCTAGAGTGCAGGCTTGGCAGTTGTGGCGCACGGGCTTAGCTGCTCCGCAGCATATGGGATCTTCCCGGACTGGGGCTTGAACCTGTGTCCCCTGCGTTAGCAAGCGGATTCTTAACCACTAGGCCACCAGGGAAGTCCCTCTCCTTTTTCTTTTTTTTGCGGTACACGGGCCTCCCACCGCTGTGGCCTCTCCCGTTGCGGAGCACAGGCTCCGGACGCACAGGCTCAGCGGCCATGGCTCAGGAGCCCAGCCGCTCCGCGGCATGTGGGATCCTCCCGGACAAGGGCACGAACCCGCGTCCCCTGCATCGGCAGGCGGACTCTCAACCACTGCGCCACCAGGGAAGCCCCCTCTCCTTTTTCTTAAACTGATCCCTAAAACTATCATCCTGATTCCCTATGAAGATGAGACTTTCCAACATAACTGCTGATATGGCTTCAACTACTTCCTGTCTTCCACAGGCTGGACAGCTATGGCCTCACAGCCAAAGCTTGTGAGGATCTCTCTTCCACCCTGGGGGTCAACCAGACCCTAACAGAGCTTTATCTGACCAACAATGCCCTGGGGAACACAGGTGTCAGGCTGCTATGCAAGAGGCTGAGTCATCCCAGCTGCAAACTTCGAGTCCTCTGGTAAGAGATGGTCCCTGGTTCTGGAGCAGACAGGATACAGGGCTTGGAGTTAGAAGGAAAAGTCAATCGTTGAAACCCTCCGTTTGGATAAACAGATAACCTAGAAAATTTGCAAATAGTTCCTTTGTCCACTTGTGTATGCAATTTGTGCAAAATACAGAGGTCTTACTTTGCCTCTTGGGAGATACCCATACCTTTCACTGGCGGTGTGACCTTGGGTAATTTAACCTTGGTAAATTACCTAATCTGACAAGTGAGGCCATTGTAACTTAATGAGAATCTGGAATTACTCTGCCTGGCCTCAAATTCTAATTCCTGTCACTCACCAGTTTTGTGATGTATTTTTGTAAATTAGTCAACCTCTTGGTACTTCAGTATCCCTGTCTGTCAAATGAAAATAGCTGCTTCTTCATAAGATTATTACAAATTAAATGAATTCACAGAGGTTTGGGATTTAAAATGGTGTGCAGCTCAGAGTAAGCCTACTTCCCGATTGGATGTGGTTTCAAATGAAGAACTAGTTAATGGAATTATGTATTTTGACAGGGCAGGATGCACGCATGATAGGTTTAATATATCATCTGAATGCCACAATCGTGGCCTGGACAATTTCCCATTCTGTGTCCTCAGGCTATGTGGAATGGACCTGAATAAAATGCCCCACAGAAGTCTGGCCGCTCTTCGCCTAATGAAACCTTACTTGGACACTGGCTGCTGAATGATGGTTCCAGCTTCTGGTTCTTCTCTTGAAGTCAGGACAAAGGAGGGTCACCCCAGAACCCGAGAATCACCAATGAGCCTGTTCTTTACTCCCTCAAGAGACAAATTCCTCGGCCGGATAATCCTTGCCGCTTGGGGGTCTATGTCATCCCCGTGGGACAGAGCTCGGAATTTTAGTTCTGGGAGTTGGTGCTTTGGAGAGTATTTAGGGCAGGGCCCAAATGATTCTAGAGCAGAAACTCTCAACTGAGGGTGACGTTGCCTCTCCAACCTCCACCGCTCCTCCCCCCACCCCGCCGCCGAATACCCGGCAGTGTCAGAGGATACTGGGGTTGGGGAGCTACTAGCATCTCGTGGGTAGAGGCCAGGGGTCCTGCTAAATGACCTATAATACTATAACACACAAGACAGCCTCCCATAGCAAAGCGTTAGGGACTGCTGACGGAACCCCACCCCCGCGCCTTGACCAGGCTGCTCACCTGAGTTTTCTCACAACGGGAGGTCCCGGTAAGGAACATGGTAAACTAAGCAGGAGAATTCGGGAGGGGCTCAAAGAGGGAGGAGATGACCAGCTTTCCAGAGTCCTCACTGAATCCATCTTGGCTGAGCGAGGCACGCACCACCGGGGAGGACCCTGAGTCAGACTATGGGCCAAGCAAGATGATTGGCCAGAGACAACACGGAAACTGACCTCATTACCATAAACCCTGAGACTGCAAGCCACGTGGCAGAGCAGTTCTCCCGGGTTCCCTCACCCTGCTGCTCTCTGTTTGGGCGCCCCTTCCCAAGTCTTTTGTCAGCACGTGTCTCCTGGGACAACTCATTGACGAGAGTTAGACAAGAGCCCACTCTCGAGCCCTGGAAGGGGTCCCCCCTCCTGCAACAACAGTACTTAGCTTCAGTGTCAACTGTGCCAATGTTGAGAAAACTTATTCTCAGAGAGGATCGGTGCAGTGAGGATATTAGGCAGTTTGGGAGGACGGTGTATCTTAGAATGATTGTCATGCCAACAACCCTTGCAATTTTGGTTTGCACCATGATTCTGTCCTGACTGGAGCTAACAGGACTACGGTTGGACACCTGCAGGCTGGCCAATGACCTACACCAGGCTTTGGATGAAAACATGAAATCTGCCCTAATTTCATTATTGGGGACCTGAGCTAGGAAACTTCAGACTATGCCAATGATCATCGGCAAACTGCACCAGGCTGCCATGAGCACGCCATGCTGAAGATGTCTAGAAGGACCAGAATTTACTAGGAAGCAGAGAAAATTTTTACATAAGACTTAGTGACTTTGTAATCTATGAAAGGTTGAAAACCCCAGACTCTGAAGATGACATTCCTGTGGCCATCAATAAATGTTCCGGCTACTCACATAAAACTGTCCCTTGGGCTTCCCTGGTGGTGCAGTGGTTGAGAGTCCGCCTGCCGATGCAGGGGACGTGGGTTCGTGCCCCGGTCCGGGAAGATCCCACATGCCGCGGAGCGGCTGGGTCCGCGAGCCATGGCTGCTGAGCCTGTGCTTCGCAACGGGAGAGGCCACAACAGTGAGGCCCCGCATACCGCAAAAAAAACTGTCCCTTGAAATACTGATTACTGAACCCTATAATTAAACCCTTAAATTATTAAATCCTTGGCTTAACCTAGCCTCAGATCTCCCTTACAAGCAGCTTCTGAAACAGCTCTTCTCACAAGCTCTATTTGATCATGACCAGACTTTTTAAGGCTGACTGAACTAAGGTAACCTGTCCCACTTTAACCTAATTCCTAGGTGTTATAAAGCTAAAAGCTAATGAAATCTGTGGGTGTGAACGTCGAGTATGCCTTGACATGAAGGTATGGGTTTTGTGGTTTTATGTTCATAGTATACAATTAGCAACACAGAACTCCCAGGACTTGAGTGTAATTACTGGTCACTCAAGGTCCAGTAGCTGGAATGGTTTGGGGAGGGCTACTGGGAAACGAGTCTGTCAAGAGATGGGATTTCCCAATTATAATAGCTGGAATTTTTAACTATAAATGGAGTATAACCTATATAAATTGTTAATCACATTTCTGTACACCTGTTAATTCTATTAACTATATTTCAGGAATTTAGAATTACCCCCAATTACCAAAGCAAACCATGAAGCCGCATCCCCAGATTCTAAGGACAGTACTCCTGGCACAAGACTTTTATATTTACCTGTAGTTTAAGAGTCTTGGCAGACTGCTAGCCCATTGATTCCAAGACCCTAGTTCAGCCATTTGAACTTCTGAGCAACTGAACTTGCACTTAATACAATTAACTCTTAATATTGGGTTGGCCATTTGTTTGGGCTATTCTTGTTATATCAAACTTCTTGGCCAACCCGATATTTGAGACCCTCCTAGAATTGTCCGTTATAACTTACACCTTTCATAGCTTTCTCTTGCCAACCTGTGTAGAGCTGATCAGAAAGCTTCAAATTCCTTGGTCTTCTGAAGGGTATTTTATGTCGTGAGTGCTATTAACCAAAACTTGAAAATAACTTAATATGGAGAATATGGCAGGTTTCCCCATAAAGGTAGGGAACACTAGGCCTTAATTTTTTTTTTTGCCACACCTGAAGGTTTCTGGGATCTTATTTCCCCACCCATGGACTGAAAGCACGCCCTCCACAGTGAAGGCCTAACCAGGAATTCCCTCTAGGCCCTAATTTACTAAGCCCAAACACTCTCCATTTGACTAATTCTGATAGAGGGCACTAAAATCATAAGGGAAACAAGCTTTTCCTCTCTTGCTGCTTAAAGGGCAAGCAAAATGTTGAGGCACACCACTGGGTTCGCCCACTTCCCCCCACCAAGGACCCCCTAACTTACAGAAACTGGGGATTTGGAATTCCCGGAAAAATAGGCAAATTCACACACAATATAGGTATACAATTTTATTGGCACTCAAATATCACCGAGTTCATTTTTTCAGATCTTTAAAGACAGCTTTAGGGCTGCATGTATTGAACACTGCACAATATATTCACTAACTAGACAATCGAAGGGCTACAACTATACCCTTAGGAGCACGTAATTATAGGAACAAGCCCTGGAACTGGAGGACAAACCTGCCCCGCCAATCAGGAATGAACAGAGATCTTTGGTTGCTGACAGAATCTCCCCTTGACTTCGGACTTGAGACAAACCGAGGGAGTCTGTCAGTATACAAAAACCACTGTCTTCAGTAACAGGATGGACTGGCCAGGGCCAATTCAGATTGGGGGCCAGTCTGAGGTGAGCAGGGTTGGCTGGAGGCTGGAAATGCTGCAGCTCAAGGCCGGCATCAGCAGATGAGAGCGGCCATCTTCTAGAAATCGCCGATTTCTACAGAAGTTCCTAACATGCCATTTCCCAAACAGGGACGCTCGAAATGGGAGCACTTTCCAGTCGTATAAAACGGCAAGCACCCCCATTTTGAGTATCGCGGTCTGAGTTGTCGGAACTTGTTCCTGGAGAAAACACCGAAGAATCTCGAGCATATGAACCTGTTCTAGAAAGCGCCTAGACTTTACGCATGCCTGAAAGATCACTGATCTTAAGATGTTAAAAAGCATAGAATTATTACCATTACTTGGAGAATGATCATGTTTGTAGGCGGTATTGGTATTTCGCTACTAATTTTTATTCCCCCTCCGCCACTTGGCAAGCACATACCGGTGGGTGACCATTACTGAATGTTCCCTAAATTCACATGAGTGTAATAAGGTATTTACTGTATTCTAAGACGCCGATTTCCCAACGGACCCCAGAATCCCAGCAGTTAATAAATACCCTTCACACAGGAGTTACCAGAACAGTCTGACCAGAACAGGACAGACTGGTCTTGAGCCGAGCAATCCCAAAAACCTTTGGCCAGAGGTAGCCTGAAGTCTGCTCAGCCCAATAAACCCACTCCAGGAGTTCAAAAAGCCTGTCAAGGACCACCGCACTATGTGAAATGGGAGCTACCTTTAGTCCCGCCGCGTGGCATGCGTGACCCTATTTCCCAACCACGGGTCGAAGCCACGCCCCCTGCAGTGGAAGCGCAGTTTTAACCACCGGACCCCCAGCGAAGTCCCGGAAGCTACTTTCTCAATCGGTAACACTCAAAAGATGGCGGCACTTCCCTTCGTAGAACAGAAGTGCCCCCACAGTTTGAGTACCACAGGCTGAGAAGGTCCATAAGGGACACGCGATCACCCACGGGAAGACTTACCAGACGGAACGCCTGCAAAGGACTAAGATGAACCCCACCTTAACCCCCAAATCTGGAAAATGGAAGAGAGATAAAGGTAAGGAAATCCGACCATGCAAATCAAGCTCATAGCATCCCCTCCGCACGCAGTTAACACGAGTCAAAATTCAATGAGCATTCAGCGCATGCAACAGAGTTGGGGGTAGGTGAGATGGGCTTACCTTAAGGGGCTCCATTTTGAACCTGTTAACCAACAGGTCACTTAACACACAAGGCACCCCAAAACACAGATTAAAAAAGACGAGACTTACAGAACCTGCCTTAAATTGCTCCACAATGAGTGAAGACCGAAGCTTTCCAATGTAGATATCCCAAGTCATAGACAACACTACGCCCACACATAAAGTTTCTGGACCCAAAGGCCGAAAGAGGGAAGAGCACATACGGTTAAAAAGCTGGAGAGGAAAGGGAGCTTAGGATGAAAGGAGGGGACGAGCATCCCAAGCGAATTTCAGAATGCAGAAGGGAAGGCAAGTCCCCAAAGGATAAAAAATGAAAGAAACTAGTATCCTGAAGATGGGAGAGAATGGAAAAGTAAAGGTGAAATAAAGTGCAGGCGAAATTTACAAGATGCTGAGTCACGCTGCTTTCCTTTTCAGATGATGAGAGCGGGGCGCTCCTGGGCTCTTATATAAGCCAACGACCCAGACTTTGAGGGGAAGACCACTCCCCTCCACTGGTCTCCACCCACACCCACCCAGCCTCCTTCTGGGTCAGACCCACCCTCTTTTTTTTTTTTTTTTTTAAACTGTTGACTCCTTTATTGTTTATAGCACCAGAACAAACTATTGTTGTAAACAAACTGGGGATAAAAAAGGATAGAAGTACCCAGAAGAATGTCAGTCTACCTCCTGGGGACTCAGTTATTCATTCAACAACTATTTACATATAATATTGATTTGTCGTATTTTTTGAGCAAATAAAATACACCAGGCCCTTTGCTAGTTTTGGGGGTGATTGAGGTGAATAAGACCATGGATTTTATAGTCTAGAACAGTGGTTTTCAACTGAGGGTGACTATTTTCCTCCCCTGGGGACATTTGGCAATGTCTGGAGACATTTTTGGTTGTCACAACTGGGGTGACGAGTGGAGTACAGCCAGCCTATAGTGGGTAATACCAGGGATCTTGGCAAACATCCTACAGTGTACAGCCCCTCACAATAAAGAATTGTCCCTGCCCAAAATGTGAATAGCGCTGAAGCTGAGAAACTATGATCTAGGTAGAGGTAGGGTGATGGACAGAAAAATAACAAACAACAAACAAGCACACATCTAATTGCTGTTCATATTATTTCATCTGAATCTCTCCATACTCATATAAACATTGATGTGGGGATCACTTCTGTGCTCTTTAAATCCAATAGCCTATTGAAAAGTATTTAAAATAGGTTTTAGCAACCATGAATATTAGAATAAAATTTCTCAAAATGTTTTCAGTATCTTTTAAAAATGTGCACAATTTTACTATACTGATGCATATTTTCGAGGTCTTATTATTCTCCCTGTAACACATCTTGGACAAGGAGTAACAAGTCCATGGGACTTGCTAAGGATGGTTGGATGAACTACAGAAAATATATAAATGAAATAGTAGAAAAATAAATAAACGTGCTTTAATGCTTGAATGGCAGTACAGAGTACGCTTTTACCATCATTTCATTAATCCCCTAATTTTAGACATTTTCAATTTTTATAAATGTAGGATAATTTATTAGTAGTGCTATAATGAGCATTTTCTATTATTTAAAATTTGGGGGGCTTCCCTGGTGGCGCGGTGGTTGAGAGTCCGCCTGTCGACGCAGGGGACACGGGTTCGTGCCCCGGTCCGGGAAGATCCCACGTGCTGGGGAGCGGCTGGGCCCGTGAACCATGGCTGCTGAGCCTGTGTGTCCGGAGCCTGTGCTCCGCAACGGGAGAGGCCACAACAGTGAGAGGCTCGCGTACCGCAAAAAAAAAAAAAAAAAAAAAAAAATTGGGGGGGGGTTTAATTTTCTATTTAAAAAATTTTTATTGGAGTATAGTTGATTTACAGTGCTGTGTTAGAATGAGCATTTTTTAAATTTCCTTTTTTGTTTTTTTCTCTTTTAAATTTTCTTTTGCCATGAGCATTTTTTTTTTTGGCCACGCAGCTTGGCTTGCAGGATCTTAGTTCCCCGACCAGGGATTAAACCCGGGCCCAAGGCAGTGAAACTCCTAACCACTGGAACACCAGGGAATTCCCTAATATGAGCATTTTTGAGAGCAACTTTGATAGGAGTGGAGACATTTGTTTCTGATGTCTTCTAGAAATCCGTGTTAACCCTCCAAATATTCTCTGCATTTGGAAGTACTGAAATGAAGTGATTTGCCCAAGAAAACATGGTCAGAAGTAAATGGAACTGAACCCAGGTTTTGAAGTTCTTGCTTTGGTCCTGGTCAAGGTTGCTGGGGGAGAGCACGGCTTCTGACCTGGCATCTGCTGAGCCCATTCAGAGGCAGATCTAACCTGTCCACTCCTCTCCCATCCCACCTGGACCTCTCATACATCCCCAGCAAGCACCCACCCATCACCTTATTTTGTGTGTTTGCCATTTTGTCAAACACGGGCAGCTTTCTCTTCCCTCCCTTCACCCTCATGGAGTACATTCAGCACTGACCCCTACATGTCTTTCACTTTTCATGGGTTTAGCATTTCTGTTAGTCTAATAACTAACCTACCAGTTCAACTATTTGTCACAGTTATTTGTCCTTCGAGCTCAGCTCCTGGGGTGGGGGGGGGACAATGGTTTGTCTTATTCACCTGGTCCCCCACCCCCAAACCAGCCCCGGAACTGGCCCATTAGTAAAGGTGCATGGAACATTTGTTTTTAAGGGTGAAAAACTCTTTTAATGGAATTGAATTTAAGGAACATTAAACAAAGACTTACATTCAAAGTTGATTTTAAGTAAATTGAATGTAAATTAAATTTTACATTAGACCCTATTTGATATTTTCCCAGTGATCCCTAACATTTGTGGTGAGACAGTTGTAAGATGACTTTTATTCCTCTGAGTTGACAATTACATATTTGCTTGGTCCAATAGCCTTTACAATTTTGGTAATTTAATATGCCAATTAAAACCTCAAGTTTTAATCTTTATTAGCTGCTTTTTCCAATTTTTTCCCAGCTTTATTGATGTATGATTGATTTGTTAACTATTAATTAACATTCATTCTCAAATTAATATCTTTCCTCTTTAATAAGTTGCTTTTAAAAATAAATTTATTTTTTTGGATTCAGAAATTCCAAAGACTTAAGAACTGAGATTTGATAGCCTGAGGTGGCCAGGGGAGGTCGGGACTAAATGGAGGTTGGGACTAAATCAGACATTCTTCCTGCTGAATTGAAAGGTCTTCATCTGCAAATCACTAGACCTCGTTGTCATTACAATCACCTGGACTCTCCACCTTCCCCACCCAATTCTTAGCTTTATCTGTCTGGTCTCCATACCAATTAGAATAGGGTTTTGTTGTTGTTGTTGTTTTTAAGATCCTCAACGGTTTTTAAAATCCTTTTACGTACAGCATTCTTTCCTCAACAGTGATCTACAGCCTGGAGGTGAATGGGTGGTAATCCTGTTTATTCAAAGGATTCCTACCACGTACTGCTTTGTGATGAGGTTAAGAAAAAAAGTGGGGGGATGGAAGAAGGACTGTTTCCAGACTAGATGAAATGCTTCTCTTGGGTGCCTACTTTGCTTACGTGTGTGTCTGACACCTCTGAGACTTAATAGGCATCATTTAATATACCTTGAGCACCTAAGATGTACTGTCCTTAGTCCTAAATCCTCAGTCCTAAGTGCTGGGGATAAAATGGCATCTAAAAAAGAAAGAAAATCCTGACCCAAGTGGAGTTTACATTCTAACAGCGAAGAGAGTTGACAATGAATTTAACAAACCAATAAAGTAAGCGGTTATGTTAGAACATCACAGGCTATGGAAAAGAGAGAGAAAGATTGTGAGTGTTGCAATGATGCAGTGGGTCTACTTGTCCGGAATTTTCTAGCTATTTAATTGCTTACTTCCCTGATTTCATGCAAGGCTGTCGATCAAATCATGCTTCCTCATGGACACCTCCTCCAACCAGCTTTTCTTTTTTCTTTTTTTTTTTTTGCGGTACGCGGGCCTCTCACTGTTGCGGCCTTTCCCATTGTGGAGCACAGGCTCCGGACGTGCAGGCTCAGCAGCCATGGCTCACGGGCCCAGCTCTCCACGGCATGTGGGATCCTCCCGGACCGGGGCACAAATCCATGTCCCCTGCATCGGCAGGCGGACTTTCAACCACTGCGCCACGAGGGAAGCCCCCAACCAGCTTTTCTAAAATAGCAATTCATGATATTCACCTCCAAGCTGTGTCTTTATACTTAATATGTACAGCGAACTGACATTATAAGCTCATTTACTTATTTCTTTATCATCTGTCTCCACAACTAGAATGCAAGCTTGGTGAGGGAACGACATTTTCTGTTTTGTTCAGGGATGTGTGTGCCACTGCCTGGTCCATCACAGACATTCACACAATAAATGAATCAGATGTTCACACAGTAAATGAATCTGTCAAGTGAAAAAAAAATGATCAAGTCTGGGAGAACACTAGAAACGGAGAGAAAATCCCTGTGAATGTGTATCTGTGTTATGATAATTTTACATTTGAAAAACGAAAACAGGACTTCCCTGGTGGCTCAGGGCCACAACTATGCAAGCCCACGCGCCTAGAGCCCGTGCTCCGCGACAAGAGAAGCCACCGCCATGAGAAGCCCGTGCACCGCAACGAAGAGTAACCCTTGCTCGCCACAACTAGAGGAAGCCCGCGCTCAGCAACAAAGACCCAGCGCAGCCAAAAATAAATCAGTAAATAAAGTAGTTTTTAAAAAGATGAATTTAAGAAAAAAAAAAGGAAAGAAAGAAAAACAAGAGCAAACCCCTACTTTTAGTAACACCTATTGTGAACCGAGCAGAAGCCTTTGGCAGGCATTTCAGAGGTTAATCACAGTCGCAGAGTGCTTGGGGGTAGAGTGGGCTTGGAGTGACACAGCCCTCTTTGGGAATATTTTCTCAGGCATCTTTGTGAGTTCTGTCCTGGTTTTCTCCTTGATTATCTTGTATTTCCTTCAGGGTTCGGTACATTGTGTGGATAAGAAATCCAGTTAAAAAGTGTGAGTTGGGCTTCCTTGGTGGCGCAGTGGATGAGAGTCTGCCTGCCGATGCAGGGGACACGGGTTCGTGCCCCGGTCCAGGAAGATCCCACATGCCGCTCGGCTGGGCCCGTGAGCCATGGCCGCTGAACCTGCGCGTCCGGAGCCTGTGCTCCGGAACCGGAGAGGCCACAACAGTGAGAGGTTCGCGTACCGCAAAAGAAAAAAAAAAAAAAGTGCGAGTTTGTGTTTTTTTTGCCTGACCTACCATCTACATTCAAGCTTTCCGAGGATGGCCATTCCTTTTTTTTTTTTTTTTTTGGCCATTCCTTTTTTAAAATAAATTTATTTATTTTTGGCTGCATTGGGTTTTCGTTGCTGCGCACAGGCTTTCTCTAGTTGTGGCCAGCGGGGGCTACTCTTCATTGCGGTGCATGGTCTTCTCATGGCAGTGGCTTCTCTTGTTGCAGAGCATGGGCCATAGGTGCGCGGGCTTCAGTAGTTGTGGCTCCTGGGCTCAGCAGTTGTGACTCCCTGGCTCTGGAGCGCAGGCTCAGTAGTTGTGGCGCAAGGGCTTAGCTGCTCCGTGGCATGTGGGATCTTCTGGGACCAGGACTCGAACCCGTATCCCCTGCATTGGCAGGCGGATTCTTAACCACTGCGCCACCAGGGAAGTCCAGTATGGCCATTCTTAATAATATTGGTGATGGAATGTACATGATAGAGAAGAGAGAGGAAGGTATGAAAGATGAGATTCCAAGTGTCAGGAGTGTGCAAATGTGTGTTTGGAAGTGCTGTTGATTCACATGGACGAGAAAACATGGATGTGCCTTTAGGGGGGAGCAGAGTCATGAGTTTTAATTTTGAGTTTCTGAAGGCACCTTGTAAAATCTTGGAACCACTTAAGTAATTGAATTATTCAATTCACTTTCCCGAGTGTCTGTCAAGCTCCAGGGTCTGCCTGGGCTCTGAGGACACACATATAAACCATTCAGTACATATATATTTTAATCATGCCACTCACATCCTGTTTACTACTCCTGCCTCAGTTTTCCCATCCAACAAATCCCTCGGAAGGTTGAAGAAAGGGGATTGTTTCTATATCTGGGTACCGCTGTCTTTATGTCAGAGACTGTCCATCTCTATTTCCTTTTATCCAAAAGAGCAATTCAGCCTTACAAATCACTACTTTATTGATGGATGGTTAAAAAAAAAAAATTCCATGTGAGAAAGAGAAAAAAAAAAAAGTAAGGAATTGCAATAGGGATTGTAAGGGAAGCAAACTTTTATGCTTTTAAGGTTCTTGCTGGCAGTTCCTGAGAGTTAAATTGACATAAGTTTGACCAGCAGGAGGAAAACATACACATTAAAAAAATACAGAATGCTTCATAATGTTGCGTGTCACCCATGCACAAGGCCTATGCTAATTTACTCTGTATCATTCTGTTCCGATTTTATTACCCATGCTGTGGAAGCTAGCTCCATGTAAATTTATTGAATACAAGTTTTACATGACACGGGAGCCTTCACCAGGACTCAAGACGCAAGGAGATGGCAAGACTTACTTGCTTTTTTTTTTTTTAAATCAGTAATCACTTTTTTAAAAATTGGAAAGTATAGTTGATTTACAATGTTGTGTTACTTTCAGGTGTACAGCAAAGTGATTATACATATAGGGCTGGCCAAAAAGTTCGTTTGGTTTTAAGGAAACAGACACATTTTTCATTTTCACCAAGAATTTTATTGAACAATGTATTCACTAACAGAATGAACTTTTTGGGCCAACCCAATATCTATATATTCTTTTTCAGATTCTTTTTCATTATGGTTTATTACAAAATATGAACTATAGTTCCCTGTGCTACACAGTAGGAACTTGTTGTTCATCTATTTTATATACTGTAGTTTGTATCTGCTAATCCCAAACTCCCAATCCATCCCTACCCCCCTTTCCTCCTAAATTTGTTTTCTGTGTCTGAGTCTGTTTTGTAAATAAGTTCATTTGTGTCATTGTTTTTTGATTCCACATATAAGAGATATCATATGATAAAGCCTACTTGCTTTTTTACATTGGGTTATATAAGAGACGTGTCTAGAACTCTCTCATTTACAACTTGTATTAAATAAATGTACATGGTTTTCTCAGCTTCTCATCCTTAATGACAAGAATGTGACTTCCTTCTGAATAAGAATCATCAGTCATCTGGGAATTTCACCTTCCACTTTTAGGAAAAAGAAGGAAGGTCAGAGTGTTTTTCCTGTATTTGAGGTTTCAGGTGCCTTTCACACTAAATAGTCAGTATGCCAGAGCTGCATAGTTTGGAATGGCCTGTAGTAAACTCCTTCAGGGTGAAGACTTTCTCAATAGGGGAGACGGACTGAGCGCATCTCCAGTTATAACAAGGAGAAATGGGGATTTGCAGCCTCAGTGTATAGTGAGGGGATCAGTGGATGGAAAATCACTGAGAGCAGTTCCAAAGGTGGAATTCTGACTTAAGGAGTCTAATAGGATTCTCGTTGAGGCAGGTCAAGGACTTAGACATTAAATGGAGGGATGAGAAACTTGATCAGATATCAAGGGTGGGGGAAATGATTTAGTGAATTCTTTGCTAAGAAGGGGCTTGGGCATGTGGAAGGCAGGCCCAAGACCAAGGTCAAGGTCGTTATTCCCTCAATTACAAAGGCGACCTGGGGGGCGAACGGAAAGACTAGGGGGCCAGAGCTGGGGAAATTGATGCAAAAGTAAAGGGCAATGGAGGCCGGAGTGGGGGTGGAAATCTGAAAGGGAACGGGGACTTGGAGGCAAGAATTCCTCCCTCCTCAGCAGGAAAGACATTCACACCCTCATTCAGTGCAAAGAATGAGATTTGACAGCTGCTTCAGAGAGTATTTTGAATATCAACAGAACACAAAGAGTAGGCATACATCTGTTAACAATGGTAAACAAACTTAATTCTATTTACTATGAAAGCCCTAGGGGTGGGGATTTGGGGGGGCTGGGACATACTGTCATTCTTCGGATTTCTAAGAAATTACCGATTCAGAACAGTAGTTTTAATTTTTTTTTAATTTTTAAATTTAATTTAATTTATTTTTTATACAGCAGGTTCTTATTAGTTATCTATTTTATACATATTAGTGTATATATGTCAATTCCAATCTCCCAATTCATTCCACCCCTCCCCCCAACCCCTGTGGTGTCCGTATGTTTGCAGTAGTTTTTTTAAATAAACTTACTTTCTTTAAGACACTTTTAATTTTACAACAAGTTCAGATGTACAGAAAAACTGGAAAGAGTACAGAGTCCCCATCATACCTGCAACCAGTTTCCCCTGTACATTAATACATTCTTAGTCCAACAAGGACCTACTCTATAGTTCAGGGAACTCTGCTCACTACTCTGTAATAGCCCAAATGGGAAAAGAATTTGAAAAAGAATAGATACATGTAAATGCATAATACCTGAAACTGCTGAAAATGCTGTATACCTGAAACTAACACAACATTCATAATCAACTATACTCCAATATAAAATAAAAATATTTTAAAGAATAAATTTAAAAATACATATACATGAGTATGGCAAATTTGTTACAATTGTTACCAATATTATTATTATTAGCTGCAGTTCATAGTTTATTCAGATTTCCTTAGTTTTTTTCTTTTTTTTTTCTTCTTTTAACCTAATGTCCTTTTTTCTGTTCCAGGATCCCATCGAGGACATCATGCTACATACAGTTGTCACGTTTTCTTGGGCTCCACTGGGCTGTGAGGCTTTCTCAGACTTTCCTTATCTTTGACAACCTGGACAGTTTTGAGGCATTCTGGTCAGGTATTTTGTAGAATGTGCGCTTCAGTTGGGATTGGTCTCTTGTTTTTCTTATGATTAGACTGTAATCATGGGTTTTGGGGAGGAAGACCGTACATTTCAGTGCCTTCTGATCACATTTCAAGGGTACATCCTTTTTTTTTTTTTTTTTTTTGGCCTCTCCACAAGGCTTGTGGGATCTTAGTTCTATGACCAGGGACCGAACCTAGGCCCTCGGCATTGAAAGCTCGGAGTCCTAACCACTGGACCGCCAGGGAGTTCCCTTAAGAATACATACTGATCCAAGACGCTCTCCTTGACCAAACTTCAGTCAGGCTCCCCTGAGGCCTGTAGGGAAACACAACTGGCCACCCCGATATGCGTCTCTTTGGCACGCGGGTTATTTGGAGCTGAAAATAATCAAGGCCCCAAAGACTCAGGAAGAACATTTGACCTTCCCCCTAACTGCTTAAAGAATTAAAATGGTGGGTCTGTTCCCAGAATAGGGCTACGACCAGAGATGTCTGCAAAGAATATGAGCTAACAGTAGGGGAAACTCGGCAGGACCTGGAGATCAGAGTCCTCTTTGTTGCATTGTCCCTGCCGGCCCAGCAAATCTTTGTCTACCAAGGATTTGCTTTTCCATCTCCATGTGAGTTGTCTTCCTCCCCTTTCAGGTTCCAAACCACCAGCCCCAACATCCTCTCTTGTCTTTAGCTGAAGTTGGCATTTAAGATGACAGTGTTGGCCATTTTGACAAGTTACTCGGTTTTCCTGGGACTCTCCCATGTATACATGCTATTAAATGTTTGTTTCATTTTCTCTTGTTAATCTGTCTCATGTCAATTTAACCCTTAGATCAGCCAGAAGAACCTAGAAGAGTAGAAGCACATTTCTTGCTCCTGGACAATACTGACCAAGACTTTCTCTCTCTTTTTAAAAAAATCTTATTCATTCATTTATTTATTTCTGGTTATGCCAGGTCTTAGTTGCGGCCCACAAACTTTTAATTGCAGCATGCATGTGGGATCTAGTTCCCCTGACCAGGGCTCAAACTGACGTCCCCTTCATTCGGAGGCAAATTCTTAACCACTGCGCCACCCCTATGCCACCGGGGAAGTCTGTGAAGACTCTCTCTTTGACCGAACTTCCGTCAGACTCCCTTGAAGCCTCTTAACTAGGCCTTGACCTTGGCCTTTGACCTGTCTGTGGCCTGCCCGGTCCAGTCTTAGCAAAGAATCTGGCTGCCTCCACCCCCATCCTTGATATCCGATAACTCCTGATATCTGATCAAGTTCCTCATCCCACACCCTTGATGTTTAAGTCCTTGGTCTGCCTTTAGCAAGAATCCTGTTAAGCCAGTTAGTAAGAATCCCCCTACCTTGATGTCTCCTCTCAGTCATTTTCCATCCACTGACCCGCGTTTACTCTGCTGTTGGCTGTGAGTCCCTGGATTATAGCCCAATCTCAATCCCCTGTGGCAATGGTCACAACTCCTATTTATTTGTCTGAAATAGTCTTTACCAGTTCTTAAAA
This sequence comes from Aethalodelphis obliquidens, assembly GCF_003676395.1. Classification (NCBI taxonomy): domain Eukaryota; kingdom Metazoa; phylum Chordata; class Mammalia; order Artiodactyla; family Delphinidae; genus Aethalodelphis; species Aethalodelphis obliquidens. The sequence continues at coordinate 16,854,053 of NW_020837987.1, read as the reverse complement.
TGTATTTTATTTTATATTGGAGTATAATTGATTTACAATGTTGTGTTAGTTTCAGGCCTACAGCAAAGGGATTCAATTATACATATACGTGTATCTATTCTTTTTCAAGTTATTTTCCCATTTAGGTTATTACAGAGTATTGAGCAGAGTTCCCCGTGCTGTACTGTAGGTCCTCGTTGGTTATCTATTTTAGATATAGTAGTGTGAACATGTCAGTCCCAAACTCCCAATCTGTCCCTTCCCCGCACCCCACTGCCCGCCCGCCCCCTCCCAGCCGTAAGTTCATTCTCTAAGTCAGTGAGTCTGTTCCTGTTTTAAGTCTTTACCATTTTTTTTCTTTTGTTGCCCACGCCATGCCACTTGTGGGATCTTAGTTCCCTAACCAGGGATTGAACCTGGACCCTCGGCAGTGGAAGCGTGGAGTCTTAACCGCTGGACTGCCAGGGAATTCTCAAGGCTTTACCAATTTTACAAGTGTCCAGTGGATAATTTTGTTTTCTTTAACACTTGTTCCAGAAACTTCACTATCCAACACTCAGAGCCATACCATTTATTCCAGGATTCCATGCTCAGATGGGGTTTACTGATGGTGTACTTGTTTAAAAAAGAGAGTACATGCCAAAGCGATGAAGGGTTGGAGACAGGAGAGGGGAGAGATGGGCCATGAAGGACCTCTCTGGTCAGCATTGGGAAACTAACGTCTCAATAACTGTGTCCTGTTATTCGCCCTCTGGACTCATTTGTACCAGCCACTCTGTGCTGTCCAATACAGTAGCCATGTGTAGCTTTTTAAAATTAAATAAATTAAGAATTCAGCTCTTCACAACAAGGTCCTACTGTATAGCACAGGGAACTATATTCAATATCCTGAGATTAAACCATATGGGCAAGGATATAAAAAGGAATCTATAAGGAATTCCCTGGCAGTCCAGTAGTTAGGACTTCATGCTTTCACCACCAAGGGCCCAGGCTCGATCCCTGGTCAGGGAACTAGGGTCCCACAGGCTTCGCAGTGTGGCAAAAAAAAAAAAAAAAAGAATGTGTATATATATATGTGTAACTGAGTCACTTTGCTGTACAGCAATTAACACAGCATTGTAAATCAACTATACTTTAAATAAAAAAATACAATTTAAATTTTTTTTAAAAAGGTAGGGAAAAAAAAAAAATTCAGCTCCTCAGTCTGGAGTTGCCAGGCAAAATACAGGATGCTCAGTTAGATGTGAAGAGCCGATGAACAATGAATGACTTTTTTTTTTTTTTTGGCGGTACGCGGACCTCTCACTGTTGTGGCCTCTCCGGTTCCGGAGCACAGGCTCCGGACGCGCAGGCTCAGCGGCCATGGCTCACGGGCCCAGCCGCTCCGCGGCATGTGGGATCTTCCCGGACCGGGGCACAAACCCGTGTCCCCTGCATCAGCAGGCGGACTCTCAACCACTGCGCCACCAGGGAAGCCCCCAAGAGTGACTTTTGAGTATAATTTTTCAGTATGTAACAGGGAAGAGCTAAATCTGACTACACATTGAAACTGTATCTTTTACTTTAAACTGTGCTTCCCGTTGCTTTTGTTCACTAAAAGGATACTATCTATACATAATGGCCTGCCTCCGGGAACCCTACCCATCTGCCTGAAGGTTAAACCAAAGTGCCTTTGTTCAGGGAAGCACCCTGACCCGGTCCACCTGTGGATGGCTGCAAGAAAGAAGAAATTAACACATCCCCTCCCCGAGGCTGGCCATTCCAGGAGATATTTGCAAACTTTATGGCCTTTTTCTTTACTTCCTCATCTCCTCCCCCTCTCTGTTCTATTTTTAAAAACTGGCATTCAAACCCAGATAAGATGGTTATGTTGAGACTTTAGTGTGCCGTTTTCTCGGTCTGCTGGCTTTTCTCGCCTCAACGCTTCGTCTCCCGATTTATTGGCCTGTAGTGCGCCGAACAGAGCGAGCTTGGACTCGGTAACAAGTATAAGTATGTCCCAAAGAGTGCGTGTTTATCTGAAATGCACATTTAACAGAGAATCCTGTATTTTTTTTGGTCCTAAATCTGGCAACTCTCCCTCAGCTGCAGGAACCACATTTCAAGTGTTCACAGCAGATGCTGGACCCATGGCTACCATGTTGGACAGCACAGATATTATATTATATATCTGCATCCTCACAGAAAGTTTTACTGGACAGTGCTGATCTATAAAATGGCTTTTATGGAAAGAGTCAGGTCTGGGAGATGGGGAAGGACATCACAGAGGGAATGGAAATTGCAGTCAGGGCAAGCATAGGGGTGTGAAATAAAATTCATATTTTATGGCAAGACAAGACAAATTTAAACATAAAAAAAATTCTTTTCTGCCTCTTGTTCCCTCTCCCCCCACTGTGCATTGTATATCTGCATTACGCATCACCAAACCTAAAAGAGCAATGTTCTCCTAGCATCAAAGACAGCTCCTTAAAAGATAGGATTCCTTCTAGAGCTTATAAGGGGTCACATGACCCACCACGAAGTTGCTTAGATCTGGATTATGTAGACTGTCAATAATACATCATATAATGTACAGCCCTCTGTAGCTAAAAACTCATATAACTGTGCCTTGTCTTCTAAGGGGCGGAACAGTTCTCAGAGCTTTCTGAGATGCTCTTCCCAGGCTATGATCCTCTAATTTGGAAATTTCCATTTCTTTCTTAGATCGACCAATTAATTTTTTGTTAAAAAAATCAGAGGAGAGGTCTAGAAATTAGGGGAGAGGTCTAGAAAATATGATTAGATTCCAAGGCATTGCAGCTTCTGGAAAAGAGATTTCAGGTGTCCAGGTCATTTCAAAGAATGGGTTCTCATGAGCTTGCTGCAAAGAGATATTTTCGACATAGAGCAATGACAGCTCACTTAGGGAATTCCTCTTGGATTACTGTAGAATCCTGAAGAGGATTGGGGTGGGGCATAATCTCATTTTCTTTATCTGCTTAGGATCTGTTAGGACAGTCTTTTAGTTTCCAAAATCCAGTTTCGCTGAATATTCCTGCAGATTTTTATTATTTTTTAAAAATTTATTTATTTATTTTTGGCTGCGTTGGGTCTTTGTTGCTGCGCGTGGGCTTTATGGTCAGCGCGGGCTACTCTTCGTTGTGGTGCGCGGGCTTCTCATTGCGGTGGCTTCTCTTGTTGGGGAGCACGGGCTCTAGGCATGCAGGCTCAGTAGTTGTGTCGCGCGGGCTTCAGTAGTTGTGGCTCGTGGGCTCTAGAGCGCAGGCTCATTAGTTCTGGTGCACAGGCTTAGTTGCTCCGCGCCATGTGGGATCTTCCCGGACCAGGGCTCGAACCCATGTCCCCTGCCGTGGCAGGCAGATTCTTAACCACTGCCTCACCAGGGAAGTCCCTTCCTGAAGATTCTTGTGAACAATTTATTTGTTCATTAGGTATTTGCAATTCCTTGGTACTTGGAGTCTATGTCAAGGGTTCAGAACTTGAGAAGGCCAAGAGTTATAGTGGTTGGGTAGGGGGGTTCAGTTCAAGGGCAACTCCCTGTTGATTTGGGATCCTAGGAAAGAAATTCTAAAGAAAGCATCAGGAGGAAAACCTTTTCCTCTTCCAAATCAGGTCTTGTAGTTGGAGGCCTGAAAATTAATAGGAGAAAAGAGGTTTGGTAACAAGTACATGAAGGACCTCCCAGTAATGAGAAACTTTTATATATCAATTTAACTGAAGGAAGGGGCATTAGGATTTCAGTGGGAGGGTATGGGAATTTCTTTTGGGCTTTTTTTTTTTTTTTTAATGCGGTACGCAGGCCTCTCACTGTTGTGGCCTCTCCCGTTGCAGATCACAGGCTCCAGACGTGTAGGTTCAGCGGCCATGGCTCACAGGCCCAGCCGCTCCGCGGCATGTGGGATCTTCCGGGACCGGGGCACGAACCTGTGTCCCTTGCATCGGCAGGCGGACTCTCAACCACTGCGCCACCAGGGAAGCCCTCTTTCGGGCTTTTTGATGCTAAGAGAATGGGCAGTCTGTCTTGGCAGCAGAATTTGCAGGAAACTTCCCTTGGAGGGAATGGTTAAGGGCAGCTGTTTTTTGAGGAGGCAGATGAAGGAAGCTTATCTAAAGATTTCTTTTTGCATTTTCAGCAGCTGAAATGTTTTCACTTTGGGATGAAGATAGCTTGGGGATAAAAGGAACTTCCCTGGCGGTCCAGTGGTCGACTCCACGCTTCCACTGCAGAGGACTAAGATCCCGCATGCCCCACAGTGCGGCCCCCGCCGCCCCCCT
>NW_020837987.1:16848316-16849399 GCF_003676395.1 Aethalodelphis obliquidens | reverse complement strand
CGAACCCATGTCCCCTGCCGTGGCAGGCAGATTCTTAACCACTGCCTTACCAGGGAAGTCCCTTCCTGAAGATTCTTGTGAACAATTTATTTGTTCATTAGGTATTTGCAATTCCTTGGTACTTGGAGTCTATGTCAAGGGTTCAGAACTTGAGAAGGCCAAGAGTTATAGTGGTTGGGTAGGGGGGTTCAGTTCAAGGGCAACTCCCTGTTGATTTGGGATCCTAGGAAAGAAATTCTAAAGAAAGCATCAGGAGGAAAACCTTTTCCTCTTCCAAATCAGGTCTTGTAGTTGGAGGCCTGAAAATTAATAGGAGAAAAGAGGTTTGGTAACAAGTACATGAAGGACCTCCCAGTAATGAGAAACGTTTATATATCAATTTAACTGAAGGAGGGGGCATTAGGATTTCAGTGGGAGGGTATGGGAATTTCTTTCGGGCTTTTTTTTTTGTTTTTAATGCGGTACGCAGGCCTCTCACTGTTGTGGCCTCTCCCGTTGCAGATCACAGGCTCCAGACGTGTAGGTTCAGCGGCCATGGCTCACAGGCCCAGCCGCTCCGCGGCATGTGGGATCTTCCGGGACCGGGGCACGAACCTGTGTCCCTTGCATCGGCAGGCGGACTCTCAACCACTGCGCCACCAGGGAAGCCCTCTTTTGGGCTTTTTGATGCTAAGAGAATGGGCAGTCTGTCTTGGCAGCAGAATTTGCAGGAAACTTCCCTTGGAGGGAATGGTTAAGGGCAGCTGTTTTTTGAGGAGGCAGATGAAGGAAGCTTATCTAAAGATTTCTTTTTGCATCTTCAGCAGCTGAAATGTTTTCACTTTGGGATGAAGATAGCTTGGGGATAAAAGGAACTTCCCTGGCGGTCCAGTGGTCGACTCCACGCTTCCACTGCAGAGGACTAAGATCCCGCATGCCCCACAGTGCGGCCCCCGCCGCCCCCCTTCCCCCCAAAAAAGATAATTTGGGCATGAAAGATTGTTTCATCCAAACTCTGAGGGTCCATGTGGGCCCCCATTTAAAAAGGAGGTAAGACAGGCAAGCATAGTAGGGTGGGGAGGTATGTAAGACGCTGTGAGAACC
>NW_020837987.1:16773557-16848216 GCF_003676395.1 Aethalodelphis obliquidens | reverse complement strand
TTTTTTTTTTTTTTTTGCGGTACACGGGCCTCTCACTGTCGTGGCCTGTCCCGTTGCGGAGCACAGGCTCCAGACGCGCAGGCTCAGCGGCCATGGCTCACGGGCCCAGCTGCTCCAGCATGTGGGATCTTCCTGGACCGGGGCATGAACCCGCGTCCCCTGCATCGGCAGGCGGACTCCCAGCCACCAGGGAAGCCCTTTGAATGCTTTTTTTTTGGCCACACTTGCAGCTTCCTTGGCCCTAGGCAGTGAAAGCGCAGGAGTCCTAACCACTGGACACCAGGGAATTCCCTCCTGAATGCTTTTCGAGGAACTCTTATGAGGCTGGAGGGTGGAATGGTGGTGCCCATGAGTAACGCTGAAGCTTCACAAATAGTAAGGAACCTGATCTCCGAATTAGAAGCTTCATGAGAGCAGAGAACAGGTCCGAATGAATCAACTGGTGTCTCTCCAGGGCAGTTGCATCTGTGCTCGATATTTGAGTCAGTTATAGTGTCTTAAGTTTGATTTTTTAACGTGGGTGATTGGAAGTCAATAAAATGTTTTTCTATACAGGCTGCCACTGTACCCATTTCACAGATGGGCACACTGAGACCCCGGCAGAGTGTGGTCCCAGCTGCCAACTCAGGTAACTGGACCGGAGAGCACATTTTGGGTGAACATGGGGAAAGAAGAGGGGTTGAGTAGACGAGAAATAAACTTTGAGGAAGTGGTGTAAACCCCCAAGAAGACAAATGTCTGCAGTTACCCAGGACTTTCTTTTGGAGTGAGGACTCCTGTTTAGTGGGTGAGATCTGTGACTCCACACATGAAGTCCCTTGCTTGGGCCACCTGGGCTGTGACCACCTTCTGCATCAGAATAGGAGCACCTCAAGGGCAAAGCGTTAGGCAGACACGTCTCTCGTATCATTCAGCTTGGGTGCTGGCCTGCAGAAAGCTTGTTGAGTAGCTCAATTAATTATGGCTCCAGTTAGCAAATCAGCATCCCAAGTGCTTAACAAGCATGCTTTCATTTATTTACCCTGGCCACGAGTAAGTCAATGGCTAACGCGGTTCTCATTGTGACTTGAGAACCTAGAGATGTCAAAGTCACTTGCTCAGAATCACGGAGCTTGGTTGGTACAAGCTAGGATTCACACTCAGGCAGTCGGAGTGAGACTCGAGATCTTATTCGTGTTCCTAGCTCCACCTACTGGAGGCTTCCGGTAATTTTATTTTACTTTTTGGCCTCGGCTTGGGGATCTTAGTCCCCCGACCAAGAATTGAACCTGTGCCTCCTGCAGTGGAAGCGTGGAGTCCTAACCACTGGACTGCCAGGGAAATCCCCTGGTAATTCTTAGTCTAATTCTTAGATACAAGGGCAGGCCTTGTATCTCGGTGTGATCAAAAAAAGTCCAGAAAATCTCCCTTCCTGCCAAGATCAGAGCTAAGGGCCATGGAGTGTTTGCTTGGGGATTTGCCTTCAGTTAGTTCCCTGTGCTGTACGGTAGGTCCTTGTTGATTATTTTATATATATTAGTGTGTATATGTTAATCCCAACCTTCTCGTTTATCCCTCCCCCAACCCCAAAATTGGGATTTTTCATATCCCCATTTAAGAGATCAGCAAAATGAGGTTTGGCATAGGGGGAAATCGTCTATGTAAAGTTATTAACATCATGTCTTACTTGTGATAAGATGTCATTAATTGGGAAACTACTATTATATCATTGTAGTGATAAGTAATACTATTGAAGTTTATTATTGTTTTTATAGTAATGTGTTACCATTATTATCACTATTTTTTGTTAGTACCTATAAGAATTACCACTATTATAAATATTGCTATTATAGTAATAAGCATTACTATTATAGTAATTAGTATTACTATAAATATTACTATAAGTATTACTATTATCACTATTAGTAGTGTTTAAAATGACTGTTTATTGGGCTTCCCTGGTGGCGCAGTGGTTGAAAGTCCGCCTGCCGGTGCAGGCGACACGGGTTCGTGCCCCGGTCCGGGAAGATCCCACATGCCGCGGAGCGGCTGGGCCCTTGCGCCATGGCCGCTGAGCCTGCACGTCCGGAGCCTGTGCTCTGCAACGTAAGAGACCACAACAGTGGGAGGTTCACGTACCCCCCCCCAAAAAAAAAAGGAGAAGATGAAGACTGACATTAAAGGCATGCTGTAGCAGGACAAGTGGTGGTGCTAGGTTTTGAACCCAGGACGCTGGAACTTAAGCGGACCCATCTGTCACGTAATACAGCCTTTAGAATTCTGGTTTCCTTTATCTTGTCCACGTACCAGGCCAGAAAAGGAAATGTTTGCAGGGACAGCGTGTCAGCTTTGGAGGAAATGGCTTTGCTCGGAGCGCCCCCTGGTGGCAGGGGCGGGAAAGCGCGCCTCTGATGACTGCCATTTATTGTGTTTGCGAGGTACACGCAGCATGTCGGAGAAAAGTCAATTTGGATTTAGGTCAAATTTGGCTTGTTGACCTGCATCCATAATCTTTTGTATACACTCCCACTCCTAGTAGACCACTCCAACTCCCCTACCACTCCAAGTCTATTTAAACTCACATTCCTGCTAAAACATCCACCCTGCAAACAAGTCCCTTCCCCCCACTGGCTCCCCCTGGGTGGTTACGTCTCACCCGGATGAGGAATCGGCGTCCTATGCGCTTGCCCTGCATCCACTCTGGCCTCTCTGGCATATGTTCTGAAGCTAGACCAGAATGTTCTTTTCGAAACGCAAATAATTATCCTGACATAAACCCAGGTCAAAAGAACTTAATGGACCCCAGTGTCCTTGTAAAGCCAAATTCTTACCAGCGCTTACAGGGACCTAAATGACCTTGTCTCTCTTAGTTCTGCATGGTAATTACTCTCTCTCCGCCTCATTAGATTTCAGCCACGCTGATTATCCCTTATTTCTTTTCTGACAGAGGGCTGTCAGCCTGATTCTCTCTGCCTGGAATGCTTTTTGCTAGCTAATCACCAGCCTGATTATCCCTTTTAAACGTAAATGCCATTTCCTCAGAAAATATGTTCCTGACAAGACCAAATTTCCCTCTTTTTTTGCAAAACAGACCACATTTTTTGGAGTCATACTCAGAAGCTTCTATTATAGCTATGCTTTTTTTTCTTTTAAAGAGAGGAAATTTAAAAACATAGGAAATCAAATGTTACAAAATGAACAAGAAGCATACTGGGTATGCCGGTCTGAACCAGTACCTGATCCTGCTGTCAACTGGCAGGAAATAAAGACATAGGATCATTGCACCAGGAAGGTGCAACCGAAAAAATCCAGACTGTGGGACATCCTTACAGGTCAAATGGCTCAGGTTCTACAACATAGATTATAACAAAGGGAATATAATATTCCGGAGAAGGGTCTGGGTGATCGGGAAGCATCAGAAGAGAAGGGAAAATTATTTCTGTGACTTTATTATGGTGTTTCATCAGTCTCTTATTTAATGATGTATTTCTGTATCTTACTGGGAACGTAAGATCCTTGAGGACAGAAGTTATTCTCGAATTCACCCATCCAAACAGCAGTACAGTGTTTGGCATGGAGCACTGCCCCCAAATATTTTTCTCAATTAGTTCACTAAAAAAATGAATGATGGGGGTTTCCCTGGTGGCTCAGTGGTTGAGAGTCCGCCTGCCGATGCAGGGGACACGGGTTCGTGCCCCGGTCTGGGAAGATCCCACATGCCATGGAGCGACTAGGCCCGTGAGCCATGGCCGCTGAGCCTGCGCGTCCAGATCCTGTGCTCCGCAACGGGAGAGGCCACAACAGTGAGAGGCCCGCGTACCGAAAAAAAAAAAAAAGAATGATGAGACTTCCATGGTGGCACAGTGGTTAAGAATCCGCCTGCCAATGCAGAGGACACAGGTTCGAGCCCTGGTCCGGGAAGATCCCACATGCTACAGAGCAGCTAAGCCTGCAAGCTACAACTACTGAAGCCCTCACACCTAGAGCCCGTGCTCCGCAACAAGAGAAGCCACCGCAATGAGAAGCCTGTGCACCGCAACGAAGAGTAGCCCCCGCTTGCCACAACTAGAGAAAAAACCTGTGTGCGGCAACGAAGACCCAACGCAGCCAAAAATAAATAAATAAATTTATATTAAAAAAAAAAAGGAGAATTTTAACACATGCTACAGCATGGATGAACCTTGTGGACATCCTACTAAGGGGAATGTTGCCAAAGTCTGGCTCCCTGTGCACCGTTGCCAAATAAAAATATGGAGACAGAGAATTGGAAGATAGGAGATAGAGAGGCTTTCTACTTTCTTTGCTAGGCAAAGGGAAGGCACAGTAGGCTAGTGCCTCAAGAACTGTGCTCCCCCCCTTCCTGGGGAATTGCAGGGATTCTTATAGGGAAGTTCGCAGTCCGAAGCGAGTGATAAGGATCAAAATGATGAAGGTCTTGCATTCTTCTTCTTCTTGCATTATTTCAAAACAGTCATCGCTGGAGTCAGGCAACCCGGTAATTGGGTCCGTTAGTCTCTGGGTTATCAGTCTGCAGACCTCCTTTCTGAAATGCAAACAGCTACAAGGGCTGATTTGCTACAAGAGTTTAGTAAAGAATAAATACCAGATGCAGGATGTTAATTACCTAAATTACACAGGATTAAGGGGGACAGGTTAGCTTTGTGAAGGAGAAATCTAACTACAGACACTACAGATTAGTAACAGTTAAAACTAGGAAAAACAAAACAAAACAAAACTAGGATTAACTCAGGCCAGTTTATGTTTCTTCTCTAGCCTGTTCACTGCTCCCTTTATTTTCCTGTTTGTCAGGAGAGGAAAAAAAACCTCATTTCTATTTTTGTTGCAACAGAAGTAAGCCTGACAGGAAAGGACAAATATTATATGATTCCACTTAAATGAAGTACCTAGAGTCATCAGATTCATAGAGACAGAAAGTAGAATGATGATGGCCAGGAACTGAGGGGAGAAAGGGGGAACTGTTGAATGGGTACAGAGTTTCAATTTTGCAAGATGAAAAAAGTTCTGGAGTTGCATTGCACAAAATGTGAATGTACTTAACGTGACTGAACTGCACCCTTAAAGATGGTTAAAATGGTACATTTTATGATATGTGTACTTTACCACAGTAAAGAGCATCTCAGAACCATCCCCTGAGGGTAACCACAGAAGAGTCCAGGGCTGATAGCAACACTGCAGGTACTCCCCACCCACCCAAACCTGTCCTGTTTTACTGAAAGCCTGCTTTCGGTTTTAAGGTTTGTTGGATTTGCTGGCAAAATAACCACTCGTCTCACACACACAAACAGCTTTAATCAATTCTTTAACGAGAGGTGATTTCACTTAATTTTAATATACAATCATTAGAAGGAAAAGAATAAGAATACTAGAAAAAACTTAACAGGGTACACATCACCGAATTGGGCCGACACCTACATCCAGATACAAACAGCAGCTGGGAACTTCTGAGTAACAGCAATCTGGAGCCCCAGGTGGGAAGGGTCCCAGGTTTGTGCGTCCATCCTACTGGTTAGATTTCCGATTGGCGTTCTCAGGGCTTCTGTTGTTTATAATTCCAGGCCTCAAACTGATATTATCAGTTTGCCGGCAAAAATGCAGCTCTGGTTCAATTATAACAATGCTGCTAATTTCACCATGCAAGTCACAAGATTTTCCAGACCCCGGGGCACTGGCCAGGTCTCCAGGGCTCAAGAAATTCTAAGACCCATTCCCTTTCTTATCATCCGTGCTGCTTGACTGGTAACAGTCGTTAGGTGTGCAGGCAAGCAGGCAGTCCAGGAAGGGTCACAGGTCGGTCAGAGGCCTGCTTCTGCCTCTGAAGCCTGGATAAGATTATTTTACTAGTTTTCCCAACACATCTTCACCCCCAGCAACCCAGGGGTTAAGGGTTGTCTTTTGTGCACAGGGACTCCCTGCTTTGTGTTTGTTTTTTGTTTTTTTTTTTTGGCGGTACGCGGGCCTCTCACTGTTTTGGCCTCTCCCATTGCGGAGCACAGGCTCCGGACGCGCAGGCTCAGCGGCCATGGCTCACGAGCCCAGCCGCTCCGGGGCTTGTGGGATCTTCCCGGACCGGGGCACGAACCTGTTCCCTGCATGGGCAGGCAGACTCTCAACCACTGCGCCACCAGGGAAGCCACCTGTTTTTTTTTTTGTTTGTTTGTTTGTTTTGCGGTACGCGGGCCTCTCACTGCTGTGGCCTCTCCCGCTGCGGAGCACAGGCTCCGGACGCGCAGGCTCAGCGGCCATGGCTCACGGGCCCAGCCGCTCCGCAGCATATGGGATCTTCCCAGACCAGGGCACGAACCCGCGTCCCCTGCATCGGCAGGCGGACTCTCAACCACTGAGCCACCAGGGAAGCCCTGGTTTTTAGAGATGTATCAGCTCCAGCCCTACGCAGCTTAAACTCAACGTCACTGACTTTGATCCAGGGCTCCAGGCTCTACTCCAACGATCCAGTAAGTCTTGGGTAACCCCCTCTTCTGTAGGAAACCGGGCATTGAGTTCAGATCTTCCTAAAGAGACCTCAGCAATCCAAGTGTGCAGTTGGGTCAGCCTGGCTTCTGACCGATTTTCTGCATGAAGACAGGAGCTGGGAGCTGTGGGTGTGTGTGAAAAGAGGTGTGTGTGAAAAGAGGTGTGTGTGCGCGCGTGTGTGTGTGTGTGTGTGTGTGATTGGATCAGTGTCCTGATGATCTACGACTATTTTTTGGCTCGTGTCCAACAATATTAATAATTACCCTTATACAGTGAACGTGACACGTGGACCACTGATTTCAGTCTTCTGTCTGCCCTCTGTGTCTGTGGGTTCCTCATCTAAAGATACAGGGGTGACTAAGGGACTTGAGCGTCCGTGGAGTTTGGAGTTTGGTATTCATGAGGGGTGACTGTACAGTGATTTACATTAAAACACTTTTGGGTTTGCTCCGCCCAGCAACTCTGAGAAGCTGGCTCTGTTATTTCTCATTGGTAGCAATTTAAAAAATGGTGGTAAAATACACATAACATAAAATTTACCATTTTAACCATGTTTACGTGTACAGTTCAGTAATGTTAGGTATATCTACATTACTGTGCAACCAACCTCCAGAGCTCTTTTCATCTTATAAAACTGAAACCGTGTCCTCACTTACCAAGAACTCCCCATTTCTCCCTCACCCCAGCCCCTGGCAAGCCACCATTCTCCTTTACGTTGCTATGAATTTGACTACTCTCAGTACTTCCTAGAAGTGGAATCATAACAATATTTGTCTTTCTGTGACTGGGTTATGTCACTTAGCATATCGTCCTCAAGTTGCGTCCGTGTTGTAGCATGCGTCAGAATTTCCTGTCTTTTCGTGGCTGAATAATATTCTGCTGTATGTATAGACCACATTGTGTTTATCCATTTCTTCGTGGATGGCCATTTGGGTTGCTTTCATCTTTCAGCTGTCGTGAACAATGCTGCTGTGAACATGGGTGTATCAATATCTCCTTGAGACCTTATTTTCAGTTCTTTTGGATGTACACCCAGAAGTGGAATTGCTGGTGAAACTGTGCACCTTATATTGGGACTTGAACCCGGCCAAAACCCTGACAGGGACTTGAACCCACGGTCTTTTAATTAGAATCACTGGTCTAATTAGAATCACAAATTAGAATCACTGGTCTCTGGACTCACTGAGGCTCAGATTCTTTGTGTCTCAGTGCACAAGGAATTCCACGAGAGGCAAAGGAGAGTGTCTGACCTTACGAGGTCTGACTAGGACTGTCATAGCACTTATTCAACTCAGTAGAAGGGTGGTAACATTTTCCTTCCACCTAATGACCTGGGGCATATCTTGTGCTTTTATTTATGGCTTCATAGTTAAACAAGGCTGCTTCACTCCACAGTGTTCTGATAGCTTTCTTGAGCTGATGATCTCAATTTAAAAATCAGCATTCGTATCCACTCAACTCATACCAATTGAGCAGCTAGTGTGTGCCCGGCACTTTGCTGGAAGCTTTTGCTTCTGTAGGGGTGGAAAACTTGGCTTTCCGTGTTCTTTGGCTGGTCTAATAATTAAATTGACATAAGGCAGATTAACAAGTTTAATTTGGTATGTATGGGAGCCCGTATAAACTCTGAAGCTCAAAGACATTCAGGCAGCTGAGGCTTAAATGCTCCCCTGACCTAAGGGGAACTGGGTAGGGATCTGGGGCTTCAAAGGGAAGGAAGACATCCCACAGGAAGATGGGAAGGGCGAAGGCTTGGTAAACAAATGTTTGCCACTCCTTGCAGGTGAGTCTTTTTTTTTTTTTGACATCTTTATTGGAATATACAGGTGAGTCTTTCTGAGATAAAAAGTCCTCTCTGGTAATAGGTCTCTTCTTGCCATAGGCCTCCTAATGTAAATTATTTTGAGCAATTAAGTGAGAGGCAAAGAGCTTTCCCTGAGTCTGCAGGGTCTTGATGGCTTTCAGCTCAACACAACCCACGTGACAGAGTGGCAAATTGGGGGGAGACAGATTCTGCTCCCCCTCACTTCTCTTCAAGCAATCCTTCCAGTGACTTGGAAACATATTAGAAGTCTGGTTTATGTTTAAGAAACCGAAGCTGGGAGATGGAGAACTTGCCCAATGTGTCCTTTTACCAACTGCTCCCCATAACTCTTTTGCTCCATGGAATTGGACTCCCAGGGCCAAGAGTGGATGGACATTAAAAAAAAAAAAAAATTAATTAACTAGGCTGTCCCAGGTCTTAGTTGCGGCATGTAGGATGTTCGTTGCTGCTTGCGGGATCTTCGTTGCAGCATTATGGGATCTAGTTCCCTGACCAGGGATCGAACACAGGGCCCCTGCATTGGGAGCATGGAGTCTTAACCACTGATCTGCCAGATAAGTCCCTCTCAGCAGCTCTTTTTAGCCTTCCCAACTGCGTCTAAGATGCTGTGTCAGAACGTCTGCCCATCTGTTCCAAAGCTGGTCTGCAGATGACTGCTGGAGCCCAGGGAGTGTTCTGAGAGTTCCACGGCTCCCTGTCTGAACACCCTCGACCTGGTGGCCTTGGGTGTGAGCAATACCTTGGGAGCTGGCGTGCACATCATGGTTGGTGAAGTGGCCAAGTACGTAGCTGGACCTGCAATGGTCATCTGCTTCTTGGTGGCCACCCTGTCTGTGTTGTCTGGGCTGTGTTGTCTGGGCTCTGCTATGCTGAGTTTTGGACCTGGGTACCAGGTCCGTGTATTGCTACAGCTATGTCACAATGGGACAACGGTATGCTTTCATCATTGGCTGGAACCTCATACTCTCTAATGTCATTGGTGAGATGGTAGGGGTGGGGGCAACAAAGGACTTATTATGGGAAACTAGGAGGGGGGTCTTCAGTCATTCCTGAGAATTTGTTATCCACCTTGTGTGATGTAATATGCAACAGTGGCAGGAAAACCACACAACTTCATTCTACTGAGCTCTATCCTGCTTTCCTTAAATGGTGGACCGAGAACCTAGAGGGAAAGGGAGCTGTAGGGAAGGGGTAAGAGGGAGGTATGTCCCACAGGCTCATCCCCTCACCATTTTGAAGTTCTGGCTCAGCTGTTGCCTTCTTGGAATTTTCCCTTACACCTCAGTTTAAAATTTCAACACTTGGGCTTCCCTGGTGGCGCAGTGGTTGAGATGCAGGGGATGCGGGTTCGTGCCCCGGTCCGGGAAGATCCCACATGCCGCGGAGCGGCTGGGCCCGTGAGCCATGGCCGCTGAGCCTGCGCGTCCGGAGCCTGTGCTCCACAGTGGGAGAGGCCACAACAGTGAGAGGCCCACGTACTGCCAAAAAAAAAAAATTTCAACCCTCATCTCCCAGACCGCCCACTCCCACTTAACCTGTTTCCTTTTCTTGAATAACATTGATCTCCTAACATATTAAATAAAATGGACCCATTTTTTTGGACCGCCTGGGTCTACTCTCACCACTCAATGAAAAGGAACTCTTTGGGATTAGGTATTTTGTCTGTTTTTGTTTTTTTGGTTTCTTTGGCCGTGCCGTGCGGCTTGTGAGATATAGGATCTTAGTTCCTCGACCAGAGGTCAGGCCCGTGCCCCCTGCAGTGGAAGGGTGGAATCCTAACCACTGGACCACCAGGGAAAGTCCCATGCAGCGACTTACTTTTAATATTAAAATGTATTCACTCAATTAAATTCATTCTCAGCTTTGCCAGACCTGGTCATGAACAGAACTCTTTTCCCAGAGTTCCTTTTTCAGAAACTTTCTATAACTTCCTTCTCTACATTCAGATTTTATCCTGTGCTTCTCCCACCCTCCTCACTTTAACCTAGCTTTGGGACAAAATTAATTTCCTTTAACAAAATGCATGTCCATTCCTTATAACTTTTTAGAAACTTCCTTGCACACAAAGATGTTTTCCTTCTTAATTACATATATTAACCAGAATCTTAACCCTTAGAAAAGTTAATTTCTAGTAGAAACTAAGAAATGAGCAATTGTGAACTATTTGTTATGCTAGCATTTTTTAAGTGGAAGTATAGTTTATTTACAATATTACATCAGTTTCAGATGTACGGCCTAGTGATGCAGTATTTTTACAGATTATATTCGATTAAAAGTTATTACAAGATAATGGTTATAATTCCTTGTGCTCTAAGAGATCTCCTTGTTGCTTATCTAGTTTATATATAGTGCTTAGTGTCTGTTAATCCCAAACCCTTAACTTGCCACTCACCCTTCCCTCTCTCCACTGGCAGCCACCTGTTTGTTTTCTGAATCTGTGAGTCTGTTTTCGTTTTGCTATATACATTCATTTGTGATTTTTTTTTTTAGATTCCACATATAAGTGATATCACCTAGTATATGTAAAAATACTGAGTCACTATGCTGTACACCTGAAACGAATGTAATATTGTAAACCAGCCAACTATATTTATAACTAAATAAATAAACAAACACATCCATTCAGGAAGAAAAGCACCTTTGTGGGTGTTGTGGGATCTCGCACCATATGCCCAAAGAACCTGGAGAAGTCCCGTCTATCTGTGGATCTGGGAAACACCAGAAAGATGTCTATGTGGGCTACGGAACCTGCAGAGCCAGGGAACCTGCGCGGACCCCTCCTCTGGTGGTGAGAAGGCGGGGGGAACCTGGAGAGTACTGACTTGGGCAGATTCCCCAGCAGGAGAGAGAATGCCAAAGTCCAGTCTTCTCCAGTGGAGATTCCAACTGCCAAAAAAACCAGTGCGGTCAAAGGAAACGCGGCAGTAAGATGAACTTTCCCCTCCCCCCTCCAGGGAGACATCTCGTGGGGCTGATCTATCCAGAGGGCACCTCTCCCACCACAGAGAAGGAAAGTGGTGAGTGAGCGCTCAGCTACCCTAGTTACCCAGGACACCGCTGGAGACCCAGAGTACTGAGGCTGGACATCCCTGACAAGGGAGAGGAAGCGTATTGGGAAAGAGGCAGATAAGCATTTCAAAGGGTACTAAAGCCATTGCTTTCAACAGGGGGTCCTCTTACGAGCCTCTGGGAGTACTACATCTGGGAATCTCCCTACTGGGTCCACCAGCACCCTCAAAAGCCCTGATTGCTAAACCCACACCTCCCGCCACTCTTCGGGGGCTCCTTGTTTGAGCTTCCACCTGCAGCACCCAAGGGAGCTCTGGTAGACAGGGCGCATGTTCAGAAAACTGGCCACCTGCCATGGGCAAGGGTGCCCACAAATTTGAGCTATAGCGCCACCTTCTGGAAAACCAAAAAGAGGCTTCCAGGAGGCTGTCTGCCGAGTTGTAAGACCAGAGAAGACGTAGAAGCTTAAGAATTCTCCACAAGAGGGAGCAAGAAGAATGGAACAGGTGTACTGATACAAAGAGAAAGCCGCAGATAACGCAGGACACCACCGTGGAACACAATACGCCAGCTGTGAAAGCACTGATGCAAAACTCCAAGGAAAGTGGAAAATAAAAATGTCATTACAAAAATAAAATAATTCTTTTCCAACAGTTGAGCTCAAAGCCACGACATTTTGTGATTTAGCAGTTAAAGAATTCAAAACTGCTGTTTTGAAGAAACTCAGTGAGCTACAAGAAAACTCAGAAAATTAAATGAAATCTAAAAAAACCCAAAAAACAAAACACACTATCAAAGTGGGATTTTTACCGATGAGATAGAAACCATAAAAAAGAACCAAACAATTTCTGGAGGTGAAGAACTCAGTGGATGAAATGAAAAATGCAGCAGAAAACATCTGTAGGAGAGTAGAGAAAGCGGAAAATAGAATAAGTGAGTTAGAGGATAGGAATTTTGAATAGAGGTTAACGAAGAAGAAAGAATGAAAAAGAGCAAAGAAAGCCTATGTGATCTATGGAGTTCCATCAAAAGTACTAATAGTAGAATAATTGGGAACCAGAAGGAGAAGGGAGGGAGAAGGGAGCAAATATTTATTTAAAGAAATATTAGCTTGGTGTGATGAATTGGGAGATTGGGATTGACATATATACACTAATATGTGTAAAATGGATAACTAATAAGAAGCTGCTGTAGAAAAAAATAAATATTAGCTGAGAACTTCTCAAACCTGAAGAGAGAATTGGATACGCAAATACATGAAGCTCATAGGTCACCCTATTATCTCAATGTAAAAGACCTTCTCAGAGAAACAGTACAATGAAACTGTCAGAAATCAAGGACAAAGAAAGAATTCTCAAGGCAGCTAGGGAAAGGAAAATTGTAACCTACAAAGAAACCCCCATTAGGATATCAGTGGATTTCTCAGAAGAAGCCCAGGAGACTGGAATGACATATTCAAAGTGTTGAAAGGAAAAGATTCCTGGCCAAGAATATTCCATCTGGCAATGTAACCCTTCAGATATGAAGGAGAGAGGCTGGGAAATTAGGGTGTCATGAGGGGTGATGGTCATGACACTCTCACCTTGAAACACAGGGTAATGGTTGAATGAAAAAGGAAAAAAGAAAAACAATGTAAGCATATCTCTTACATTTACCAAAGTCACTGTGAGATGAACTAAATATAATTGGGGCTTCCCTGGTGGTGCAGTGGTTGACGCCTGCCAAGGCAGGGGACATGGGTTCATGCCCCGGTCTGGGAAGATCCCACATGCCGCGGAGCAGCTGGGCCCGTGAGCCGTGGCCGCTGAGCCTGTGCGTCCGGAGCCTGTGCTCCGCAACGGGAGAGGCCACAGCAGTGAGAGGCCTGCGTACCGCAGAAAAAAAAAAAAAAGGTAAATTATATTGGACGTATGAGAGGGTGAGGAGAAGGAAGCAGAGGTGGAAGTGAGTTACATTCTCATGGATCATAGCAGGAAGATAATGCCTGACAATTGGGGTCTTTTAAATTCTATATAATGTGATATTGGAGATAAACATCCTCAAGGATTAAATCTCTGTCCTTATATTATTTTAAACTCTTTGCATGGTTTCTCCTATTATGTTATGGTTGTTTTGAAAAGTTAGACTCCTTTAAGTATATGAAGTTTATTTCAGTATAAGGTGTGTGGAATGGATTCCATATAAAGTGTCTCCAAATGTCCCGCTGTTGTTAAAGAGGGGGGTGCCCTTTAATTCTAAGTCCCTGATGTCTATTTTAGTGCCTGGCACACAGTGGGCCCTTTGGCAGTGTTAGATGAATGAACTCTATACTCTACTTCTTTTACTTGGCCACACATTTTTTTTTTTAATAAATTTTATTTATTTATTTACAGCTGTGTTGGGTCTTCATTGCTGCGTGTGGGCTTTCTCTAGTTGTGGTGAGTGGGGGCTACTCTTTGTTGTGGAGCACAGGCTCTAGGCACGTGGGCTTCAGTGGTTGTGGCACATGGGCTCCGTAGTTGCGGCTCACAGACTCTAGAGCGCAGGCTCAGTAGTTGTGGTGCATGGGCTTAGTTGCTCTGCGGCATGTGAGATCTTCCCAGTTCAGGGATCGAACCCATGTCCCCTGCATTGGCAGGCGGATTCTTAACCACTGAGCCACCAGGGAAGCCCTTGGCCACACATCTTATTCAGTAGCAGTGTCACACTGTTGAAGCATTTAAACTTTGCCGCTGTTGGAGCAGAAAAACTTTCCCCCTCTATCCTCTTAGAGTCTTTGACTGGAGCTTACAAAAAAGACAGACCAAAGGCAAATTACCAGGAGAAAGGATTATATACAGGACCTAACAAAAGTATAACTTGCTAAATGATTAAAGTTACAGGCTTATATACTCAACTTAGTAGGGGGAGGGGGTAGGGAGAAAAGGCTTCTATGCGAAGAACAAATGGCTTTCTTTGGGAAAGAAAAATAAATTAAGAGAAGAAACTGGAGATGAGAAAGTTTGCAATAATGTTTGTGCAGATGTGAGTGGTCTTTCCGCCTTCTTCAGGCTATAACACTGCGGGACAAGAGAATTACAGTAATAGGTTTACTCACCTTTGCCTCTTTGGGAGTAGCCTCTCCCCAAGTGGGAGTTTCCGGCAGCCTTACTTACCAGAATTTTCTGCTGTGAGTCAGACAAGGGAAGCTCTGAGAAGTCGTTCTGCATCTGTTGCATCTCAATGTCTTCCCTTTGAAATCCTCTTTCTACCAACTCTTGGGTTTTGAGCGGGTCCCCAACACAACCAACTAAAACGCTCCACAACAGCTTAAGCCAGTTCATTCCATCTTGTGTGGTTGGCCTTTCAAAAGTTAATGTAGGGGCTTCCCTGGTGGCGCAGTGGTTAAGAATCCGCCTGCCAATGCAGGGGACACGGGTTCGAGCCCTGGTCCGGAAAGTTCCCACATGCCACGAAGCAATGAAGTCCATGTGCCACAACTATTGAGCCTGCGCTCTAGAGCCCGAGAGCCACAGCTACTGAGCCCACGTGCCTACAGCCCATGCTCCGCAACCAGAGAAGCCGCTGCAATGAGAAGCCCGTGCACCTCAATGAAGGGTAGCCCCCGCTCGCCTCAACTAGAGAAAGCCTGCGTGGAGCAGTGAAGACCCAACGCAGCCAAAAATTAAAAAAAAAAAAAAGTTAATGTAACAGTCAACCATGACAGTTAAATCCCAGGTTGGTGCCCAGTGTTTTAGCATGTGTGTTATTTGATGCATGTCATAATCCTGTCAGGCCTCCACCAGCAGCCACCCAGCTGCAACACTCCCCTCTCACTCCCAGGTTTTTCCTTCCTTACCTCTTACATCCTATTTCCCTTCGCTGCCTGGGTTCTCAGCTCTCCCAGCAGAAGGGGCCCTTGAAGAAGAGGACTAAGTCGCACTCCCCTTTATCTTCTTCCATCCCTTTGTGCAACGCTGGATGCGAGCACCATGCTTACTAAATGTTTTTGCTGCTTGAGTTAACATCAGAGATTTTAAGCTCCCCTCCTCCTGGTTGGGGCCCAGGTGGGCTTGGGGGTTCCCCACATTTGAGTGTCTCAGGCCATGGGCGGAGTGTGCAAAGTCGAGTAGTGTAAGAAGACTGGAGAGAGCAGGGTTGGAAAAAACAGTCGAATATTTTTAATAGAGGGTTATTTGTTTCAACCCAGTACATTCTCAGTAAATGTCTAATGTGTGAGGCCACTCTTTCTTGTTTGGAATCTATTCTGCAGTAGGCTGATAATACCACTTCATTGGTTTTCCTTTTTTCCAGTTTACTGAAGTACGATTCACAAAACTGCATATATTTGGACTGTACAAAGTGAAGATCTCTTTAAGATGTCCAAAATGATGATTTAATACACATAGACACTGTGAATGATTACCACAATCAAGTTAACTGTCATCTCCCATAGCTTCTACTTGTGTGTGTCTGTGTGTTGAGAACACAAGCAGTTCTCTCATACTAGACAGCAAAAATACAATACAGCAGTGTTAACGATAGTCAACATGACATATATTAGGTACCTAGAACTTGTTTGTCTTTTAACTGAAAGTTTGTACCCTTTACTGATATCTCCCCACTTTCTCCACCACCTACTCCTTACAACTACAGTTCTAATTTATGGTGTTATGAGCTTGATTTACTTAGATTCCACATATAAGTGAAATCATACATTGTTTTTCATTGTCTGATGTATTTCAATAAGCATAATGTCCTCAGGTCCATTCACGTTTTCACAGACAGCAAGGTTTCCTTCTTTTAATGGCTGACTAATATTCCATTGTCTATATATACACACTACATTTCTTTTTTTGTTGTTTTGATTATAATGTAAATTTTATTTAACAGTTATTGGAAAATAGAAAATGTTATTTAAAAAAATTCCATTCACAATTCCATTCAAATTTACATGGTACCCAAGGAAAAAAATTTAGAAAATAGTATGTAATACTTTTATAGAAGAAAATGATAAAATCAAACAAAATAAAAACATTTTGTTAATGCATATACAAGCTCAATATCAGGGACATGTACTATAAATTATTACCAAAATTGACCTACAAAGTTAATATAATTCCAATAGAAAAAATCTCAATAGATTTTATCATGAAATTTGGTGAACTTATTTTAAAATTCCTGTGTATGAGAAGATGTTCAGGAATAGGCAGGGCAGCTATGAGAAGAACTAAGAGAATTTGCTCTTCTAGATATCAAGAATTATTTTAAAGCTATAGTAATTAAAACAGTATGGAATTTTGTAGGGTTAAAAATAGATTTAATCAGACAAACTCGAGAGCTTAGAAATAGACTCTGGCTTATATATGTATATTTGGTTTATGAGAAAAATGGCCTCAACAATGGAAACTTATTGGAATAATTGGCTATCTGTATGGCAAGAAAGAGAATTAGGTCATTGCCTCTATATAAAAAAAAATAAATTCCAGGTAGATTAAAGGCTTAAATTTGTTAAAAAATAGTTTTAAAATACAAGAGGACAATTTTATGATCCTGTGAAGAAAAATATGTTTAGATACATGGAAAAAAAGCACAAATTGTAAAGAAAATTGATTCATTTACATTAAAATTTAAAATGCCTGCATGACAAAAGGTAACAAAGCCAAACGACAAAGATTTTTTGCAACATACATAACAGACAAAGAATCTCTCCAAAATATATAGAGAACACTTTACCACCAGTAGGATAATGAGAGTAGCTAACATTTACTAAGCAGTTACTATATGCCAGGATCTCTTCTAAGTGGTTAGTATGTATTAACTCCCTTAACCATCAGAGTAATCCTATGAGATACTATTTTTATCTTTATCTTACAGATTAAGAAACTGAGCCACAGAGAGGTAACATCCAAGTACAAACAACGGTTAATGACACATTTGGAATCGAAACTAATGCAGTTCAGCGTGTCTGCTGCTAACCACTATGTAGAATTGTGCCTTTCCCCCTGCAAAAGAAAAGTAATTCAGCTGACCACCAAACAAAGATGTGAACAGGTTATTCATAGAAGAGTTGCTGGAATTGCCAGTAAAGATGAAAATATGCCCAACTTCATTAATCAGAGAAATGCAGTTTATTTATTTTATTCTTATAAGTTTATTTCTTTATGTATTTATTTATGGCTGTGTTGGGTCTTCCTTGCTGCACGTGGGCTTTCTCTGTGGTGAGCGGGGGCTACTCCTCGTTGTCGTGCGTGGGCTTCTCATTGCAGTGGCTTCTCTTGTTGCGGAGCACGGGCTCTAGGCACACGGGCTTCAGTAGTTATGGCACACGGGCTCAGTAGTTGTGGCTCGCGGGCTCTAGAGCACAGGCTCAGTAGTTGTGGCACACAGGCTTAGTTGCTCCGCGGCATGTGGGATCTTCCTGGACCAGGGCTCAAACCCGTGTCCCCTGCATTGGCAGGCGGATTCTTAACCACTGTGCCACCAGCGAAGCCCAGAGATGCAATTTAAAATTTTAATAATGTTTCTCACCCATCAGGTTGGCAAAATTTGTAAAAGTCTGAGAATACTAAATGGTGACCAGATTTGACAAGATAGGAATTCATATATCCTGCAGAATAGAGTGTAAACTGGCACACAAACGTTGGAGAGCAAGGTGGCAATATTTAGTAAAACAGACCTATAGGTACCTGATGACCCAGCAGTTTCACTTCCAGGTAAACGCACATGTAAAGAAAAATTATTGTTATTATGTTTAATGCGTTTTTTTTTAACATTTTTATTGGAGTATAATTGCTTCACACTGCTGTGTTAGTTTCTGCTCTACAACAAAGTGAATCAGCTGTATGTATACCTATATCCCCATATCCCCTCCCTTTTGCTTCTCCCTCCAACCCTCCCTATCCCAGCCCTCTAGGTGGTCACGAAGCACCCAGCTGATCTCCTTGTGCTATGCGGCTGCTTCCCACTAGCTATCGATTTTAAAATGAAGGGAATTCTAACACATGCTACAACGTGGATGAACCTTATGGACATTCTGCTAAGTGAAATAAGCATGACAGGAAAGGACAAATATTGCTTGATTCCACTTAAATGAAGTACCTAGAGTCATCAGATTCAGAGACAGAAAGTAGAATGGTGATGGCCAGGAACCGGTGGAGGAGAAAGAGGAAATTGTAGTTTAATGGGTACAGAGTTTCAGTGTTTTTTTTTTTTTTTATTTATTATCAGAGTTTCAGTTTTGCAAGATGAAAAACTTTGGTTGCACAAAATGTGAATGTACTTAACACTACTGAACTGTACGCTTAGAAATGGTTAAAATGGTAAATAAATTATCTGTTGTGTGTGTTTTACCACACACAGACTCCAAATCTCAGAACGGTCCCCTGAGGGTAACCACTCACGCTCAACTGGCTGATAGTATCACTGCAGGCTTGCCCCGCCCATCCCCGAGCGTCCCCACCCATCCCCACCCAGGGATTGGGTTGTCTTTTATTGTGGCAGCGTTCCCAGATTTGGTTTTTAGAGATGTATCAGCTCCAGCCCTACACAGCTTAAACTCAACCTCCCTGACTCTGATCCAGGGCTCCAGTTTCTGCTCCAAGAATTTGGTAAGTCTTGGGCAACCCCTCTTCTGTAGGAGACTGGGCGCTGAGTTCAGATCCTCCTACAGAGACCTCTGCAATCCAAGTGTGCAGCTGGGTCAGCCTGGCTCCAGCCTGAGGGTGGCAAGACTCATTTTCCAGATGAAAGCAGAAGGAGCTGGGAGCTGTGTGTGTGGTTGTGTAAGAAGAGGTGGGGGAGAGGGAGGTTGCATCAGTGTCTGGAGGCTCTAAGACTTTTTTTTTTTTTTTTGCGGTACGCGAGCCTCTCTCTGTTGTGGCCTCTCCCGTTGCGGAGCACAGGCTCCGGACGCGCAGGCTCAGCGGCCATGGCTCACTGGCTCAGCCGCTCCGCGGCATGTGGGGTCTTCCCGGACCGGGGCACGAACCCGCGTCCCCTGCATCAGCAGGCGGACTCTCAACCACTGCGCCACCAGGGAAGCCCCAAGAGTCATTTTTTTGATTGGTGTTCAAACAATATTAAAGCTTACCCTTATATAGGGTTTATGACATGTGGACCACTGATTTCAGTCTCGTGTATACTGTTGACCCTCCGGATCTGTGGATTCCTCCTCTGGGGGTACAAGTGGAGACGGTAAGAAACTTGAGCATTGCGGATAATGCGCCGAGGAGGAGGACTGTATGGTGATTTACATTAAATCGCTTTTGGGTTCGTTAACACCCAGCAACTCTGTGAAGCTGGCTCTACTATTTATCATTGGCTGAACTTTTGTTTCTTTTTTTTTTTTCTTTTTTTAAAAAAATTAATTTTATTTTTGGCTGCGCTGGGTCTTCGTTGTTGTGCGTGGGCTTTCTCTAGTTGCGGCGAGCGGGGTCTACTCTTCGTTGTGGTGCGCGGGCTTCTTATTGCTGTGGCTTCTCTTGTTGCAGAGCACGGGCTCTGGGCGCGTGGGCTTCGGTAGTTGTGGCACTCGGGCTCAGCAGTCGTGGCTCGCGGGCTCCAGAGCACAGGCTCAGTAGTTGTGGCGCACGGGGCTTAGTTGCTCTGTGGCATGTGGGATCTTCCTGGACCAGGGCTCAAACCCGTGTCTCCTGCACTGGCAGGCGGATTCCTAACCACCGCGCCACCAGGGAAGTCCTTGGCTGAACTTTAAAAAAAATGGTGGTAAAATACACATAACATAAAATTTGCCACCTTAACCAGTTTTAAGTGTACAGTTCAGAGATGTTAGGTATCTCTACATTACTGTGCAACCAGTCTCCACAGGCCTTATCATCTTGTAAAACTGAAACTGTGTCCTCATTTCACAATGACTCCCCATTTCCCCCTCACCCCAGACCCTAGAAAACCACAATTCTACTTTCTGTCTCTGATCAAATGAGTTTGACGACTCTAGGTACTTCATAGAAGTGGAGTCATACATATTTTGTCTTTTTGTGACTGGCCTATGTCACTTAGCATAATGTCCTCAAGGTTCTATCATGTTGTAGCATGCGTCGGAATTTCCTGTCGTTTTTTTTTTTTTTTTTTTTTTTGGCTGTGCCACGCGGCATGCGGGATGTTAATTCCCAGACCAGGGATCGAAATGTGCTCCCTGCAGTGATATCGTGGAGTCCTAACAACTGGACCACCAGAGAATTCCCTTTCCTGTCTTTTTGAAGCTGAATGACATTCCACTGTATGTATAGACCACATTGTATTTATCCATTCCTTTGTGGGTGGACGTTTGGGTTGCTTCCATCTTTCAGCTACTGTGAATAATGTTGCTATAAACATGGGTGTACAGATATCTCTCTGAGACCCTATTTGCAGTTCTTCTGGGTATATGCCCATAGGGGGAATTGCTGGATCATATGGTAAATCCATGTTTTAGGTTTTGGAGGAACCACCATACTTTATCTACAGCAGCTGCTCCATTTTACTTTCCTACTAACAGTGCCCAACGGTTCGTCAGCAGCGTTTGAAAAAGAAGAAAACAGAGGTCCAGAGCAGTAAATGACTTGTTCAAAGGCACAGGGGTGTTGGTAGAGCCAAGATTCTAATCATAGTTTCTTGGCTTTTTGAATGCTTGCTCTTAACCAAAATGCAAAACTTGGAGTATCAGGTACGGAAGCGCCCTGATGATAACTTTTGTTCACTGGGTCAGCCTAGCCCTATACCCTTGTAGAGTGGAGACATTTCATGCCCCAAAGAAGCAGGAAACAGAGTTCCATCATTTCTGATTCAGAATGAAGATTAGTCCTCCCTCCCTCCAGGCAGTTGGGAGCCACTCTGGTTTGATGTTTTCCCTGGGCTGGGCTACAGTCTGTCCCTCCCTGCAAATTCCATCTCATTCTGCCCCAACTCAGAGTTCCAGTTCAATTTCACTCTGCAAGCAATGAAAGAGGAAGCTTCAGGTTTCAGGATCCTTGGTGTAGAAATGCGTGGAGTGTGGGCTCGTTGTGGAATCCAAGTTCACGTGCCTGATGGCACAGTGAGGCCAGACAAATTGAAACGTTGGTGTTTGGAGCAGGGAAAGGTTTATTAATTGCGAGGGTGCCACCCTCTTGAGAAGGTGGGAGAAATAGGTTGATCTCAAATCCACCTTGCTGGCTGGCCGGGTTGCAAGGTTTCTAAAGAAAAGAAGAGGAAAGGGGAGGCGATCTTTGTGATTTTAGTTTCTGGATAAGATCTCAGTTGCAGACTTCCTGACGGCATTTTTGTGACTCAGTGGGTCATTGGTGATAGTGATTGATCTACGTGTTCCTGCAAAGCAAACTAGGACGTCAAGGTCCTGTGATCCCTTAACTTATTTCTAGAAGAGAGCAAAAACAATGGTTGAGGCATTTTGTTATTTACTTAGAGCCTACGTGACAAGTTAAGAATTTCAAGCAGGTTGGTCCCTGCTGTTTTTTCCTTTAAGGCCACTGGTACTGCTTTCCCTTTGTTTCTGCATACCCTCACTTCCCTGACTAGTAAGTGCTGGAGTCTGCTCCTCGGAACTTGGGAAGACCTGGGAGACAGAATCCTTTCTTCACAAACCAATGAGGGGACACGAAGAAACTTTTGTATGAGGAGGGTCCTGCAGGGTCCTGCCTGAGTTCAATCCCCCTTTTCTTTGGTACTCCTCAATCCTGAGGGGAACAGGGTTGAGACAAGAAAGGGAATAAAGTTTTGGATGGAGAGGTGAATCATAAACTCAGCAGGGGAACTCGGTTTTACAGGGACTTGGTTTCATCGCGCTGGTCACCGAGCCCCTTAAACTGTCACTTCACTCACATCAAGGAAGGGAGGGGATAAAGATGATAATAATAAATTTCCTTGTTTTATAGAAGAAAGGAGGACAAAGTGGTATATAGTTCATGCAAAATCAAACAAGCTACACATCACAGAGCTAGATTTGAACCAGCAGAGCTGGTTGATTTCTTTTCTTTTTTTAAATTTATTTTATTTATTTATTTTTCTTTTTTTAAAATTAATTTATTAAAAAAAATTTTTGGCTGCGTTGGGTCTAAGTTACTGTGTGCAGCCTTTCTCTAGTTGCAGTGAGCGGGGGCTACTCTTCGTTGCGGTGCGCGGGCTTCTCATTGCGGTGGCTTCTCTTGCTGCAGAGCACAGGCTCTAGGCGCGTGGGCTTCAGTAGTTGAGGCTCACCGGCTCTAGAGTGCAGGCTCAGTAGTTGTAGCCCATGGGCTTAGTTGCTCTGTGGCATGTGGGATCTTCCCGGATCAGGGCTCAAACCCATGTCCCCTGCATTGGCAGGTGGATTCTTAACCACTGCGCCAACAGGGAAGTCCAGTCTGCTGGGTCTTAATTGCCTTCAACTCAAAACAGTCCACATCCCCAAATGGCACATTTTGGGGATACATAATCTGTTCCCCCTGACTTCTCTTCGAGCAACTCTTCCAGTAACTTTGAAATACATTAAAAGTCTTCTTTATGTTTGAAGAAACCAAAGCTCAGAGACAGAGAACTTGCCCAATGTGTACTTTACCATCTGCTCCCCATAACTCCATTGTTCTGTGGAATTGAACTCCCAGGGCCAGGGCTGGATGGACATTCTTGATGGCTTTGTGTCTTGCTTTCTCAGCAGATTGTAGCCTCCTCAACTATGTCTAAGATGCTGTATCAGGATGTTTACCAATTTGGTCAGAAGCTGATCCGCAGGCGGCCTCTGGAGCCCAGGGAAGAGTCTGAGAGCCGCATGGCTCGTTGTCTGAACACCTTAGACCTGGTGGCCCTGGGCGTGGGCAGCACCTTGGGAGCTGGTGTGTACATCCTGGCTGGTGAAGTGGCCAAGGACAAAGCTGGGCCAGCGATTGTCATCTGCTTCCTGGTGGCCGCCCTGTCTTCTGTGTTGTCTGGGCTCTGCTATGCAGAGTTTGGGGCCCGGGTACCATGCTCCGGTTCTGCATATCTCTACAGCTATGTCACAGTGGGACAACTGTGTGCCTTCATTACCGGCTGGAACCTCATACTGTCCTATGTCATCGGTGAGATGATGGGAGTGGGAGGAAGGTGTGGGGCTTAATTAAGATCAGGAAATTAGGAGGTGGGATTTAGGTCTTGACTCATTCGTGAGAAATTTGTTATCCACCTTGTGGGGTGAAGTGGGTAATAGGAAACCCCCACAACTTCATTCTACTCTGCTCTATCCTATTTTCCTTAAATTACGGGGCCTAGAACAAAGAAGGAAAGCAAAGTGTAGGGAGTGGGTGAGAGGGAGGCATGTCCCGCAGGCTCATCCCTTCACCATGTTGAAGTCTCTCCTCAGTTGTTGCCTTCATGGGAGTTTCCTTTGCTACTTGATTTAAAATTTCAAACCTCATCTCCCAGACTTTTCACTCCCACTTAACCTGTTTTCTTTTTCTTTTTTGCATAACATTGATCTCCTAACATTAAACAGTTGACCTATTTAGTGGGTCATCTGGGTCTACTGTCCCCAGCCCACGAAAAGAAACTCTTAGAGATTAGGTATTTTGTGTGCGTCCCCCCACCTCTCCCAAATCCACCCCACGACGCGTGGTAGGGGTTCAGTTAATGTGTGTTAATAAATATTCCTTATGCTGCTGCTGCAGGCACTGCCAGCGTGGCCCGGGCCTGGAGCTCCGCTTTTGACAGCCTGACTGGGAACCACATCTCTCAGGTGTTACGGGGAGCTTTCTCTCTGCACGTGCCCTACTCCCTGGCCAAGTACCCAGACTTTTTTGCGCTGGGCTTGGTACTGCTGCTTACGGGTGAGACGGGGTTCAGTGATAGGATGGGAAGAGTGGGGTGTGGGGGGAGAGCTGGGGTGGGAAAGGCTTGGGATGGAAGAATGGTGGGGGGATTATGACTGGAAAGAGGGGTCTGTGGTATGAGAGACAGGAAGGCAAGACGTAGACCATTGTTTCCCACTGTTGGCACCACTGACAATTGGGGCTGGATCATTCTTTGGTGTGTGGGGCTGTCCTGTGGAGTTTTTTTTTTTGGCCGTGCTGCGTGGCATTGCGGGATCTTAGTTCCCCAACCAGGGGTCAGACTTGTGCCCCCTGCAGTGGAAGCGTAGAGTCCTAACCACTGGACCTCCAGGGAAGTCCCAGGTTTTTTTTGGTGGTTGTTTTTTTTTTTTTTTAAATCATTGTCGGATGTTGAGTAACATCCCTGGCCTTTACGTACTAAATACCAGGGTCGCCCACCCTCCAAACTGTGTCAATCACAGTGTCTCCAGACATTGCTAAAAGTCCCCTGGGGGCCAAAATCACCCCAGGGGAGAATCATTTATTTAGACCAGTGAGTTTCTTCCTTTGTACTGAGATCAAAGATTTTTTTTTTTAATTGAGAGGAAATTCGTATAGCATAAAATTCACCATTTTGTTATTTCCCCAGCTTTACTGACATATAATTGATACACATTGTATAAGTTTAAGGTGTACAGTGTGATGATTTGATAGACCTGTCTACTGTGCGATGACTGTCACAATAAGAAATTAACCATCTGAAAGTGTACGATTACGTGGCACTTAGTACGTTCACAATGTTGTGTCACCATCACCTCCCTCTAGTTCCAAACATTTCCTTCACCCCAAAAGGAAATCCCATCCCCGCTGAGCACCCGCTGCCCAATACCCCAGCCCCTGGCAACCACGAGTCTGCCTTCTGTGTCTATGAATTTGGTTATCTTGCACGTTTCCTATTCCACCTTTCCCACAGGAGTGCTGGCTCTGGGAGCTCGCGAGTCGGCCCTGGTTAACAAAGTGTTCACAGGCTTGAACCTTTCGGTTCTCAGCTTCACGGTCATCTCTGGCTTCGTCAAGGGAGATCTGCACAACTGGCAACTCACAGAACAGGACTACAAATTGAACACATCTGGATCCAATGACACCTCTAGGTTAGGAGGGT
Organism: Aethalodelphis obliquidens; assembly: GCF_003676395.1. Classification (NCBI taxonomy): domain Eukaryota; kingdom Metazoa; phylum Chordata; class Mammalia; order Artiodactyla; family Delphinidae; genus Aethalodelphis; species Aethalodelphis obliquidens. Next base: position 16,823,030 of record NW_020837987.1, on the reverse strand, counting down.
GTCCTGGACCATAGTAATGCTGGTGGGGGCACGTGTGCAGAGCTGGGAATACGGTGGGGACTAAAGAGATCTGGGCTGAAGGATCCAGGCGATGGGGTCCTCCTGGAGCCCAGAACTTGCGGTATTAACCAAAAAGTCCAGTACAGATGGCTGAACACAGCTCCCCCACATTCTTTCTTGCTCCTTCTCTCACCATAGATTGGGCCCTCTGGGTTCTGGAGGGTTTGTGCCTTTTGGCTTCGACGGGATTTTCCAAGGAGCAGCTACCTGTTTCTATGCATTTGTTGGTTTTGATGCCATTGCCACTACAGGTAACGTGGTCATTGTGTGTCCCATCAGGGGTTTGGGCACAGATAAGGCTGCCCTTGGGCATAGGGGTTTCTTTTGGAGGTTCAAGAGGAAAGTGAATTTTAAAAAAATTAATTAATTAATTAATTAATGGCTGCGTTGGGTCTTCGTTGCTGAGCGCAGGCTTTCTCTTAGCTGCGGTGAGCCGGGGCTACTCTTTGCGGCGCGCGGGCTTCTCTTATTGGGAGTACAGGCTCTAGGCGTGTGGGCTCAGTAGTTGTGGCTCGCGGGCTTAGTTGCTCCGTGGCATGTGGGATCTTCCCGGACCAGGGCTTGAACCCGTGTTCCCTGCACTGGCAGGTGGATTCTTAACCCCTGTGTCACCAGGGAAGTCCGGAAAGGGGATTTTGTATTTCATCACAGTGTGTTTTCCTGGCCCAATGCTTCCTCCCATCCTGCAGGGGAAGAAGCCCGAAATCCTCAGCGATCCATCCCCTGGGGCATTGTGATCTCCCTCTGCATCTGCTTTTTGGCATATGCTGGTGTCTCGGCGGCACTCACCCTCATGGTGCCCTACTACCAGATTCATCCTGACAGCCCCTTGCCACACGCTTTCCTCCATGTCGGCTGGGCCCCTGCCAGATATGTCGTGGCTGTTGGCACCCTCTGTGCTCTTACATCCAGGTCAGTGTCAGAGCTTTCTCCCCATCTACTGTCAGATGCTCAGGTATGCCAGCCCTTGGGATTGAGAGACAAGAGGGAAAGACACCTTACCCCACGTGGACTAGGGAGCAGACACCCCAGTCTGTCCTGCTTATCCACGTCCTCACACATGTTCCCATTTTCTCTTCTAGCCTCCTGGGTGCCATGTTCCCTATGCCTCGTGTCATCTACTCAATGGCAGATGACGGGCTCCTGTTCCGGGGACTTGCCCAGATCCATGCCCGTACACGCACCCCCATCATGGCCACCTTGGCTTCTGGAACTCTTGCAGGTAAATAAACAGTGCCCATTCCTTCTTTGATCAGTTTTCTTAACTTGGATATTTCTACTGGATTTTCACTCCCTCTCCACCTTGTTTGTGCCCTCGTTCTAGGGGTCATGGCATTACTTTTCGAGCTCAGCGATCTCGTGGACCTCATGTCAATCGGAACCCTGCTGGCTTATTCCCTGGTGTCTTTTTCTGTTCTTGTCCTCAGGTGAGACTACGCTACACCTTGGCTGGGGGTCTTTGACTCGTGGGGATTGAAGGGGAGATCATCGTCGTTTGCCTTCATGCTGCCTTCTAAACGTCCCGCTAGGCTTAAGTTGGGCGAGAGGTGGATTAGACCGCTTGACGCTGGATGAGTAGGGGCTGCTGTTCATATTGACTTAATACCTCTAATTCAGGTACCAACCAGACCAGAATTTAAGCGAGATTGAGAAAACAGAGAAAGAAACTGAGATGAAGCCTGTAGTTGAAGAAAGCCCTTTGGAATCTGTACCTGAAGCAGGAACCTCAAAGATTCTCAAGAGTCTGTGTGACCCTCTCCACACCATCCCCACCCTGAAATCTGGCCAGATTATCTATGGAAGTGCCTCACTCCTTGGTGAGCAGGGGGATTGCTCTTTGGTGGTCTTCTGAAATGGACAGGATAGGACGGGAGTGTGTATATTGGCAGTTGAGGCATCTTGGAGATAGGATGGCCCTTCGTGAGGTGGGCAGTTCTGGGAAGGGGCGTGACCCAAGGTCTTGAGCTATTTGACTTCCGGAGTTGAACCTGTTCTCCTCCACCCTGACCCTTGCAGTTCTCCTGCTGACGACCCTGAGCCTGATACTGGCCCAGTGGCCCAGCCACGTGTTCTCTGGAGACCCCGTGTATACAACAGCAGCTGTGCTGCTGTTACTGCTCACCACTGGGCTCATTGTCATCATTTGGAGGCAGCCCCAGAGCCCCACTCCCCTTCACTTCAAGGTAGGTGACCTTACGTGCCCACCTGTCCACCTGAGTGAGTGAAGTCTGTCTGCATGCTTCGAGACCTAAACATCCTTTGCTGGACCAGGGAAGGAGGGGAGTTATTAAAACTAAGGAAAAAAAAAAAAAAACAAAAAAAACAAAAAAAAACTAAGGGACCCTTCCCTGATGCACACTCAGTGCTTTCCATGCCCAACTGCAGTAGGCACTGAACACACAGCCTGAGTACGACTGAAGTCTTCTCGGCCGTGTGGGGTAGAGGCCTGCCTTTCTGACGTCTGTGGTGTGTCCAGGGAATAACTGACTTTGCCCGCAGGTCCCTGCGTTGCCTCTTCTCCCACTCATGAGCATCTTTGTGAATGTTTACTTGATGATGCAGATGACCTCTGGGACTTGGGCCCAATTTGCTGTCTGGATGGTGATTGGTAAGTGGCTTTCTGGGATTAAAAGACCTCTTGAGTGACTGAACCCAATCCTCTTTCTACTACCTCTCCCCGCAGACTGTGTCAGACACCATAATGGCAGGCCTGTTGGGCATTTGTAAGCGGGGAGAGCACCTACTTTTCCTTCTCATTGTCTTATTTCTCTACTAGGATTTGTCATATACTTTGGATATGGCATCCGACACAGCTTGGAGAAGAATAATCAACAGCCACCAGCCTCCAACTCCCAGACTTTTGACAAAAACATCCCTGGTGCTGAATCACCTTAACCACAGCAATAGACGCTGTGTGGAATCCCACCGTGCACTGGAGGTATCTTCTGGTTCAAGGGGCACTTTGAGGCTCTATGGAGTGTGAAGGTGGGATGAATTTACAGCCCTATATTTAATGCCAGTGGACAAAATGACTTCTATGTTGTATAATTTTTAAGTAACCATTTCAAAGCATTATATATATATATATATATATATATATATATACACACACACATACATACACTCAGAAAAGTGCATGCTTCATACCTGTGCAGCAAGATGAATTTTCACAAAGAAAGTACAAGGTAACCAGAAACCAGAGAAAAAATAAAATATTAACCTGCATGTAAGAAGTGCCTTCTTGTGCCTTTTTCCAGCAAAAACACATAGATTTGCCACATGGGAAGAAAACATAGGTAACTATATAGTGTGTCAAGAGTTGCACTGTATTTATTTACTTTTTTTGTGGTATGATTCTCCATTTTATTAATCTTCTTTAATGATATTCAATAACTTTTTTTTTTTTTTTTTTTTTGCGGTACGCGGGCCTCTCACTGCTGTGGCCCCTCCCGTTGCGGAGCACAGGCTCCGGACGCGCAGGCTCAGCGGCCATGGCTCACGGGCCCAGCCGCTCCGCGGCATGTGGGATCTTCCCGGACCGGGGCACGAACCCGTGTCCCCTGCATCGGCAGGCGGACTCTCAACCACTGCGCCGCCAGGGAAGCCCCAATAACTCTTTGTTATTATTTCCAAAGAGCTGAGTGGAAATTATTCCTAAATATTTTCAAATTTTGATGCCGTTGTATTATTATTTCTTCGGTTGCACCACACAGCTTGCGGGATCTCAGTTCCCAGAACAGGGATGGAACCTGGGTCACAGGTTCCCGAAATCCTAACCATTAGACCACCAGGGAACTCCCAGTGCTGTTATAAATTGTCTCCTTTTTGTTACTGGTGAAATGAAAAACAATTTTGTGTGTTTATTTAAAACTTTCTTTAAAAAACTAAATATATACAATTTTTAATTTACAGTCATACCTCAGTAAAGCTGGAATACAAATAGGGAAATTGGATGACTTTATCACATTCATCATTCATTTTTAAGATAACATCATACCGTGATTCTTAAACTTATTGGATTTTTGATACCTCCATATTTCCACTGGGATATTTTAATACACATCTGCTGTCTTCACACATTCATTTTTTAAAAAATGAGCTATAGTTGATTTACAATATTAGTTTCAGGTGTACCACACAGTGATGTAATATTTTATAGATTATATTCCATTTAAAGTAATTATATATAATGGCTTTATTTTCCTGTGCTGTACAATATATCCTGTAGCTTATTTTATACGTAGTAGTTTGTATCTCTTAATCCCTCACCCCTATTTGCCCTAACCCTTCTCTCTCCCCACTGGTAACCACTAGTTTGTTCTCGTTATCTGTGAATCTGTTTCTCTTTCGTACACATTCATTTATTTTTTAGATTCCACACGTGATATTACGCAGTATTTGTTTTTCTCTGACTTAGTTCACGAAGTATAATAACCTCCAGGTCCATCCTGTTGCAAATGGAGAGCTTCATTCTTTTTTTTATGGCTGAGTAGTATTCTATTGTATTTATACACCACACCTTTTTTATCCATTCATCTGTTGACAGACACTTGGGTTGCTTCTGTATCTTTTCTATTGTAAATAGACATGCTGCGAACATTAATGCTGTGAACATTGGGGTGAATGTATCTTTTTGAGTTAGTGTTTTTTGCTTTTTTCAGATATATAACCAGGAGTGGAATTGCTGGGTCATATGGTAGTTCTCTTTTTACTTTTTGGGAAACCTCCATGCTGTTTTCCATAGCGGCTGCACCAACTTCAGTAGACATTCGCTTCCCATCTTCGGTGCCTCATCTCTTCTGTTTACCTGCAGGCTTGAAGCACAACTGTACTCTCTTTGTCTTCCATGTCCACAAAGGTCCTGCCTGTGGGCCAGTCTGGTTAATTCCAGCTAAGACTTCTGTCAAAGTATTTAAATACTCTTAATTTTTTCCATTATTTGAAATTTCACAGTTGGCTAGGTCACTCATTACATAATAATTAAAAAAAAATTTATTTATTTGGCTGCATCGGGTTTTAGTTGTGGCATGTGGGATCTTTTGTTGTGGTGGGTGGGCTCTTTGTTGCAGTGCGAGGGCTCTCTAGTTGTGGTGCATGGGGTCCAGAGTGTGCGGGCTCAGTAGTTGCGGCATGCAGGCTCTCTAGTTGTGGCGCAAGGGCTCTGGAGTGCACAGGCTCAGTAGTTGCAGCACGCAGGCTAAGTCGCCTTGTGGCATGTGGGATCTTAGTTCCCCGACCAGGGGTTTGATCCCCAAGGCCCCTGATTGGAAGGTGGATTCTTAACCACTGGACCACCAGGAAATTCCCTACACAATAATTTAAAGAATATGAATTCTGTCTAGCAAAAGACGGCCTGTTCCTCCAGGATAACCACGTATAACCTAGATGTGGAAGTTTTCAATGCATTTGTGCATGAGTTTTGCTTCATATGGATACTGGAATAATCCCCACACCCTGCCAAAAGAAAAACGAGAAACAAAACAACACAGCAAGTCAACAATGTGATTTTCGCTAAGGAGCTCCTGAGAATAAGAGGAGGTTCTTTGGGGAAGGTGATATGTGTCTATGGAAAATTTTCTTTTAAGTGATTAAAAAAAATTTTTTTTTTTTTTTTTGGGCCGTGCTGCAGGGCTTGTGGGATCATGGTTTCCCGACTAGGGATTGAACCTGGGCCCCTGGCAGTGAAAGTGCAGAGTCCTAACCACTGGACTGCCAGGGAATTCCAATTTTTTTTTTTTTTTTAGGTAAGAAGTGGATTTATTTAGAGGGAAACACACTTCCCAGACAGACTATGGGTCATCTTGGAAGGTGAGAGAGGCGGCAGGGGTACGGGGCTGTCGGTTTTTACAGGGGTGGGTAATTTCATAGGCTGAGTGGGAGGAGTATTCCAGCTATTTTGGGGAAGGGGTGGGGATTTCCAGGAATTGGGCCACTGCCCACTTTTTGATCCTTATCAGTGTTGGAGCTGTGCCTGTGGTTACATCATTTAGCTTGCTGATGTGTTACAGTGAGGGTATACTGTATACTGAGGTTCAAGGTCTAGTGGAAGTTGACTTGTCTACTATCTTGGAGCGATTTGGTTCTAGTCAGTTTATGTCATGTCCTCAGGCTATGTCATTCTTTCAAAGGTTATGCCCTGCCCCTTTCCCTCCTATTTCATTCCCCTCTCAGATTTTACTCCCTATTCTTATGGGAAGCAGAGGGGTGATGGTCATCTGTAACTGCTTCAAGGCTGAGTAGGGACAATGACCCTTCCTGTCAGTAAAAATCTCTGGATGCCTGATCTAGGGGCCCAGGGGCAGGACAGCTCCTTGTTTTAAGTCAGTATGGGCTGGAATCCTCACATAGCCATACATCTTGATGTGGAACTGCTGTAACTGCTTCCATAGCCTTTCTATGATCTCCTTGATGATGAAGCACTTTTTCTAACAGCATTAGAGCACAAAACTATCTATCTATAAATGACGAGAGATTTTAGATGCTATCCCTTCCCGGGCAGTCTCCCAACCAGGTGTTAGAGTGCCCAAAAAGTTGTCTCAAAGAAATGGCACAGAATGTGTCCCCAGTGGTGTTGACGATGAGAGGGAGTTGGTCTAGCTTATCACTGTCCCTTCGTGGCTTGCCAGCTGAAACCGTGGAACTCAGATTTGGGACTTGAACCCACACACCGGGAATTGAACCCAGCCAAAACCCAGACTGGGACTTGAACCCAGGGTCTTTATATATTTATTTTTTTTGCGGTACGCGAGCCTCTCACTGTTGTGGCCTCTCCCGTTGCGGAGCACAGGCTCCGGACGCGCAGGCTCTGCGGCCACGGCTCACGGGCCCAGCCGCTCCGCGGCATGTGGGATCTTCCCGGACCGGGGCACGAACCCGCGTCCCCTGCATCGGCAGGCGGACTCTCAACCACTGCGCCACCAGGGGAGCCCCCAAGGTCTGTAAATTGAGATCACACACCTGGTCTCAGGACTTAATGAAGTTCAGGTTCTTGATGTCTCATCACAGAAAGAATTCAGTGAGAGACAAAGTGATAGGTAAGAAGTGGATTTATTTAGAGAGAAACACACTCCACAGACAGAGTGTGGGCCGTCTCAGAAGGCTAGAGAGGCCCTGAAAAATTTTAATTAATGCTGTAAAATAGTATATTCTTTTAAGTGGGAATGTTGAGTCAAAGACATGCACGTTTAAAATGTTGCCAAATTTCAGAAGAAACAAACACGACGTCCACACAGGTAATTAAAGTATTCCTGGTATCACATTAAACAAGAAAAAAGAAACAGACACAGTTACTTTATTCAGTTCAGAATATCCAAAATGTTATCATTTAAACGTATCATGTAAAACTCACTAATGAGATATTTGACCTTTTTTACTTCTGAACAGTCTGCAAATCTCAGTGTGTATTTTACACTTAACTTTACTACCTGGCCGCACTTCAAGTGCTCAAGACTGTACGTGGCTGTTGGTTACCAAACTGGAGAATGCTGACCTAGAATCTCTTCCCAAGCTTACCCATTGGTTTAGTGCAGCAGTCAGGTAGACTCTGGTCCATAGCTCAAATCTTTTGACTGTCGCCCTGATTCTGTTTGGTTTAGAGGCTGAGTGGTTTCTATTCTTAAAAGGTTGTAAAAAAAAAAAAATAATAAAAAAAATAAAGAGGAACATGTGGTCCAGAGCATACGTGGCCTACAAAACCTACAATATTTATTGTTTGGCCCTCAACAGAAAAACTCTGGCGAACCCTGGTCTGGTGTAACCGAATGCACACGTTTATTCCATTTATTTGCAATGTCAATGCGTTCAAGTTGCTTTGCTTTTGTGACGTTTCCCTTTAGCCACACATACCTAGAAGAGACTGGAAGCATCTCTAGTGACCTTTGACTTCTCTTTGCATAGCTTTTTCCCCCCTTGGTCAATCTAGCTAAAGCTTTGCTCATTTTGTTCATCTTCTCAAAGAACCAACTTCTGGTTCTGCTGATTCTTCGTATCATTAAAAAAATTCTCTATTTCACTTTACTCTAATCCCTATTATTTTCTCCCTTGTGTTGCTTTTGGTTTTGTTTGTTCTTTTTTTTAGCTTCTTACCATGTAGAGTTAGTTTACTGATTTGAGGTCTTTCTTCTTTTTCAATGTAGGCATTTCCTGCCATAAACTGTCTTCTGAGCGTGCCTTTCACTGCATCCTGTAAGTTGTGGTTTGTTTGGATTTTCACGCCTATATGTATTTTCTAATTTCCCTTATGATTTCTTCTTTCACCCATCTGTTGCTTAAGAGTGTGTGGTTTAATTTCCATATAGTATTCTTGTTTTCCTTCTGTTGATTTCTAGTTTCATTACATTGTGGTCAGGTTTCAATCTGTGCTTTTAATCTTTTCAATTTGTTGAGATTATTTTGTGGCCTAACATAGGGTCTATCCTGGAGAATGTTCTATATGTGTTCTGTTGTTGGTGGAATGGTCTGTATATGTCTGGCATCCCTCTCCCCAAATATGTTCCATGTTCCCTCATTCCCTCCCTGCCGAGAATCCAAATCCTTAACCTAACCCTAACACTAAGGTATACGTAACCCAAGGACAGAGTAACTTGAATTGAAATGTAACCCCAACCCTGAGATAAACCAAACATTAAGGCCTACGTCAACCTGATTCTGAACCCTCTGTCGGCCTTCATAAGGCACTCCTCTGGGCTCTAACCACACTGGCATCCCCTGTGCCACAGTTCTCCCACTGGCTGTAGCACCCACCCTAGATCTCTCAGGCCACATTCATGGATAGCATTCAAGTTCTCCAGCTCTCAGAGGCTCCCCTCCTGGACTCTCTCCTTTTCTCCAGCCTCCCAGGACCTGTCTGAGATCAAGCCCCTCCCTCCTAATGCACCAGGCCCTCCCATGGCCATCAGCCCCACCCCTAGCTTTTCAAACTCACTCCCATGGGCTCTAGTCCTCTCCCACCCATACTCTTAGATTCCCCACCATGGGTTCAAGTCCCTTCTCCAAGACAACCCACTTTCTCACTCTAGGACTGACCCTCTTAAGACAGCTCAGGTCCCTCCAGAGTCTGCTCCCTGAGCTCTCCCAAGGACTTGATCCTGGGCCCTGGCCCCCTCCCCAGGGCAAATCCACCTGCCTCCCTTGAGTATCACCTTCCCATCCCTGTTGCAGAACTCCAGGATTTGGAGAGGTCCAGTGCTGATTCTGTTCCTTCTTTTTTATAAATTTATTATTTATTTATTTTTGGCTGCATTGGGTCTTCGTTGCTGCGCGCAGGCTTTCTCTAGTTGCGATGAGCGGGGGCTACTCTTGATTGTGATGCGTGGGCTTCTCATTGCGGTGGCTTCTGTTGTTGCAGAACATGGGCTCTAGGCACATGGACTTCAGTAGTTGTGGCACGCGGGCTTCAGTAGTTGTCACTCACAGGCTTAGTTGCTCCGCTGCATGTGGGATCTTCCCGGACCAGGGCTCGAACCCATGTCCCCTGCATTGGCAGGAGGATTCTTAACCACTGTGCCACCAGGGAAGCCGCTGTTCCTTCTTGAACAGGCCATGTTTGAACAAAGACACTGGCTTATAAGCAATTTTAACGTCAGCCATTCTGGTGCGTGTCTAGTGACATCACGTGATTATCTTACTTTGCATATCCTTGAGTGATGACATTCAACACGTCTGCACTTACTTATTTGCCATTTGGTGATCTTAAGTGCTTATGTAAGTCTCCCTCCACCTTTTAATTGATTTGTTGTTTTATTATTGACTTGAAGGATTCTTTTTATCCTTTCTTCGTGAATCCTTTGTCAGGTTTATGTAAACATCTTCTCCCAGTCTTCTTGCTTTTTCACCACCTTCATGGTGTCATTTGATGATCAGAACTTTGTACTTTTGATGAAGTCCAACTTAATAACTTTTTATTTTTTGTTTAATGTCTTCTGTACACTAAGAAATGCTGCCTACCCCAATGCTGTGACAATAATCTCCTAAATTTTCTATTTTTTATTTTTGGCCGCGCCACACGGCTTGTGGGATCTCAGTTCCCCAACCAGCGGTCAAACCTGTGCCCCCTGCAGTGGAGGCACGGAGTCTTAACCACTGGACCACCAGGGAATTCCCCATATTTTCTTCTAGAAGTTTGATAGTCTTTTCTCAGCTCACTGCACCCGCAGGGGGTCTTCTTGTAAAAATTCACTAATAGCAATGTTAATGGTAATGAGAACAACAAAAACAGCTAATATTTATTGAGCTCACACAACATTTCAGATACACGTTCAAGGAGCTTACATGTACCAAACTCATTTAATCACCACAACAGCAGTATTAGGTAGGTGTGATTATCGCCATTTCACAGATAATGCACAGAGAGTGATAGCTAGTTTTCTCAGTGCCTCACAGGGAGTAAAGAGGTGGGATGGTGATGGAAACAGGTAGTGGTATGTACCACGAGAAAAGCTCTCCCACATATGCTCCATTAGCAGAGTTTTACCTTAGAACAAATCTGAAATACGACAGAGATGAAATGGTATTGGAAGGTTTCTACGCATTCAGGAAACTAACCTATCCAGTAGAAAATAGTCTACAACTGAGTATGTTGTGATCGATGAGAAAAAGTGATTTCTCCAATACTCCAAATTCACCTCTCATATGACTTCTGATATTCTATAAGCAGAAGAGGGACCAGTGAAGGCTTTCTTGCGTTAAGTCTTATCATGGATTTTCCTCTTGTCGTGGAAGAAATGAATGTTGAATAGAGGCCTCTGTGTGCTCTTTGTACCCAAAAGGTTTCTCAACAGCATGAATTCTCTGATGTTCTGGAGGATGGTCTATACGTTTACATGCCTTTCCACATTCCTTACACTCAGAGGGTTTCTCACCAGTATGAATTTTCTGATGCTGTATAAGTTGATGGCCGTGACTGAAGGCCTTCCCACATTCTTTACACTCGTAGGGTTTCTCCCCTGTATGAATTCGCTCATGTTTGACAAGGCTTGACCCATAAATAAAGGCCTTTCCACATTCCTTACATTTGTAAGGCGTTTCACCAGTGTGGATTCTCTCATGCTGAGTAAGGTGATAGCCACAGTTAAAGGCCTTCCCACATTCTGTACATTTATATGGCTTCTCTCCCGTATGAATTCTCTCGTGTTTCACGAGACTCGAACCCCAGCGGAAGGCCTTCCCACATTCCTTACACTCATGAGGTTTCTCGCCAGTGTGAATTTTCTGATGCTGAGTGAGATAATTGACGCGAGTAAAGGCCTTCCCACATTCTTGGCACTCATAGGGCTTCTCACCGGTGTGAATTCTCTTATGTTGAACGAGGCTGGAACCACAAATGAAGGCCTTCCCACAGTCTTTACATTCGTAGGGTTTTTCACCACTGTGGATTCTCTTATGCTGAATTAGTTTATACACGCGGCTAAAGGTCTTCCCACAGTCTTTGCATTCATAGTCTTTCTCACCGGTGTGAAACCTCTGATGCTGAGTGAGCTCATCACCGCGTCTGAAGGCCTTCCCACAGTCTTTACATTCATAGGGCTTCTCACCCGTATGAATTCTCTTATGAATAACGAGGCTTGAACCCCACCGAAACGCCTTCCCGCAGTCCTTACATTCATAAGGTTTCTCACCAGTGTGAATTTTTTGATGTTGAGTAAGTTGATTACCCCAACGGAAGGCCTTTTTACATTCTTTACATTCGTAGGGTTTCTCACCAGTGTGAATTTTCTGATGTTGAGTAAGTTGATAGCCTCGGCTAAAGGCCTTCCCACATTCCTTACATTCATAGGAATTTTCCCTGTTATGAAGTCTCTGATGTGGTCGGACAGAGGTATTTTCTCTGCAAGTGGGCGTTTGCCCACAGTTGATTTGATTGATACATCCCTCTTGTGGGGCCTGTGGTCCTTCAAACTCACCTTCACACATCCAGTCAAGGCCAAGGGATTTACTTTTTCTATTTGAGTTCTGTTTGGAAAAATTTATCTCATAAGTGCCCTTCTGTGTAGGTAGACTCTTGGTCTCATATGGTGATTCCAAATCTGAAAAAAACAAAACGAACAAAAACCCCCCAAAACCCCAACATATTTTGTTTCTTTTTAAGAAAACAAAAACAAACCTAATCATAAACTAAAACCTTCTCTAACAGAAATAAAACTGCTCCAGTGGGAAAAATATGAATCACCTAGGGCTCTTATTAAGATCTAGATTCCACGTCTAGCATCACAATACTTAATGAGGAAACACTGGAGACATCCCCGCTAAAATCAAAAAAGGCACTTACTATCAGCGCTACTGTTTCCTACCAGCTGAAACAATTAAGCAAAAAAAAAAAGTTAGAGGGACAAATCTCAAAAATGAAGATGAAAAAGTACAATTTATAGATGTGATGACAAACCTGGAAAACCAAGAAGATCAAATCTAGAACTATTGTAGGAAAATAAAAAGATACAGTTGGATAGTTGTGTATACACACAAAAACACAAGTAATATCATTAAAAGTAATTCTGGATACAAAGATCCAACATTCAAAAGATGTGTGTAGAATTAAATTTAATAATAAAAATTATGAAACAGGAGGAAATGTTTAGAAAAACCTGAGCATTAATAAGGATGCTAGGGGCTTCCCTGGTGGCGCAGTGGTTGAGAGTCCGCCTGCCGATGCAGGGGACACGGGTTCGTGCCCCAGTCCGGGAAGATCCCACATGCCGCGGAGCGGCTGGGCCTGTGAGCCATGGCTGCTGAGTCTGCGCGTCCGGAGCCTGCGCTCCGCAACAGGAGAGGCCACAGCAGTGAGAGGCCCGCGTACCGCCAAAAAAAAAAAGGATGCTAACTCAAGGGACTGTAAAACATGTTTAAGTTCATGAGTTCGTTCAGATACTAAAACATGTTAAATGGCCAACTTTGGAGCATGCTAGGAAACCAGCCCTTTGTTATTAAAAACTGATAGTTTTTTTTCTTTAAAGAGCAAAGTTTTCATCTTTCTTATCCAATATGAGCAGTTCCACTACACAACCAATTAGCAGGTGGGTCAGTTTCTCTTCAAAGAATTATTTATAGTGAAAAAATGAAGAGGCAATGATAGAATACCACCATTTTGAACCCCCAATGAAATACTGAATCTAGGTACTGAGTGTCAGTGACTGCTAACACAGCATCAAAAGAGACATAAGCAGATATTGCTTCGTGATGGAAGAACAGAGAACCCAGGAAGCAGTATCACCAAAAAACAGATACAAAGGAAAAAAGCACATGAAGCTAGGATAACAACCAACTTTCAGAAACTGAATGGCACAGGGTCCTGTTTTCTACGCCCTTGCTACTCAGTAGGGGTGAAACATGAGAAGGAAAACAAATTGAGACGGGAATGGGGTGAAGATAAAGTTCAAGGTGGTGACTTCTTCCTCAGAGGCCTTGGGCCTGAGACCTTTGTAGGGAGCTCTGCAAACACCTCAGGGGTGCAGCTGCCCCCTGCCCAGCTGGGCCGCTTGTGGTAATGATGGCTTTCCCGAGCCGGGCTGGCTGTCGCTCTCCTCTGCACCACTTTAGTGTCTTTTCTCCTCAACTATCGAAGCTCTCTCCCTTGCTTCCATAAGACAATTGTGTCTGGTTTAGAAATGAGATGTCTTGCTTTCAAAAACAGAAATGCCACATGATGTGAACTTAGGAGAAAACTGTTGGCTTAAGGTTTTCTGATTGCACTTTAGTCAAATTTGTGTAACAACCTAAAACTGACTTCAGGAAAAGAGAAAGGCCTGGAGGACAAACAGGAAACCAGATGGGTAGGGAAAAGGGCTATTTTATTCTATTCTATTTTACATTTACTTCATTTTTTAAAACAGTTAAAAAAATTTATTTATTTTTATGTTTATTTTTTGGTCTTGTGTCGAGGCTTGCAGGATCTTAGGTCCCCGACCAGGAATTGAACCCAGGCCCACAGCAGTGACAGTGCCGAGTCCTAACCACTGGACCGCCAGGGAATTCCCGAAAAGGTCTTTATTTAAACTTCTGGAGGCAAGCAGAACCGGGCAGTTGAGAGTACGGATTCTGGGGCCAGAATTCTTAGGTTCCAGGTTTGCTTCTGCTTCCTTGATTAAGTCACTTTGTGCCCTAGTATACTCATCTACGAATTAGACGTAATAATTTCCTAGCTCATGAACTTGTGAGAACGGAATGAAACGTATTTGTACATATACATACACACCAGGCTCAGAATGTTTTCTGGTGCAGAGCAAGCACAGTATTTATTAGCCATTAATATTATGGCTGTTATTTTGCTAATAGAAAAACAAGAAATTTCCTTACATATTTATCATCCAATATTTAACTCAGAATTCATAGATTATAACTTTCGACCTCACTTCGGGTACAATGTGTAGGGAATGCAATATGCTCAGTGTGGTTTTACAGATTCTGTTCATTCATCCCACCTCTACCTCAAACACAGAGTCTGGTTTGCCAGAGAAAATCAAGTCACTGTGTAGAGCCATTTCCCCTAAAGGTGGGTCCCCAAAGTACCATCGACAGCAATTTGGGTGTAAACATAGGCTCACAGCATGAAGCCTGGTTTCTTTGAAGATGGTCATGAAATAAAATAAATACGTTTATTCTAATAAATTAAATAACTCTAATCAGTCCTTTGGCCAGTAAGGAAGAGAGGTAATTACAGGAGGGGCCAGACAGAGATGGGAAGATCACTGATGGATGAGGAGGTGAAGGTGCATGCGTAACGCCCATTTCCAACTGCACAAAGCTCAAAACATCCCTTGGGTGCAGGAAGAAAGAAATTCAACTAGTATCTTGAAAGGTGGTCCTGAAAGGAGAGAGCTGACTGTGCAGGGAGCAGAGTCCAGATTATCTGAGGCAGGCAACTTACCCAGCGAGACCAAGTTACTGTAGTTCTCCAACATCACGTCCCAGTACAGGTCTCTCTGCGTAGAGTCCAGACATGCCCACTCCTCCTGAGAGAAGTCTATGGCTACATCGGAGAATGTCACCAAACCCTGGAAACGCAAACCCACACGTCTCTGATGAAACGAAAGCACAGAGTTTCCAGATGGAGGAGGGGGGAGGAAGGGCTCCGCTCTGTGCAGGGGTGGATACAGCGAGTAGATTAAAAGCCTGTGATATGGGGAGGGGTCAGTGAGGACATGACGGTGGCTGAAGCCCCTCCTGCTGCAAGGGAAACCACCTACACCCTGGGGAATTCTTTTTTTTTTAAAAATTTTTATATATTTTATTATATTATTATTATTATTTTTTGCAGTACACCTGCCTCTCACTGTTGTGGCCTCTCCCGTTGCGGAGTACAGGCTCCGGACGCACAGGCTCAGCGGCCATGGCTCACGGGCCCAGCTGCTCCACAGCACGTGGGATCTTCCTGGACCGGGGCACGAACCCGTGTCCCCTGCATCGGCAGGCGGACTCTCAACCACTGCGCCACCAGGGAAGCCCTTTATTTATTTTATTCTTGGCTGTGTTGGGTCTTTGTTGCTGTGCGCAGGCTCTCCTCTGGTTGCGGCGAGCGGGGGCTACTCTTCGTTGCGGTGCGCAGGCTTCTCATTGCAGTGGCTTCTCGTTGCAGAGCACGGGCTCAGTAGTTGTGGCGCACGGGCTTCGTTGCTCCACAGCATGTGGGATCTTCCCGGACCAGGGCTCGAACCCGTGTCCCCTGCCTTGGCAGGCGGATTCTTAACCACTGCGCCACCAGGGAAGCCCCTGGGGAATTCTTAATCATGCCAACCTGTCAGGAAATGGACAAGCCAATTCCAGTTTTCCTCTGTTGCATAAGCACAGAGCCTGCTAACGGGCCTGTCTCGCGAATTTTCAGCAAGCATGGATTCTTACAGCATCCTTTTCTCCTTAAGGAGAAAGAAAAAAAATGTCTGGGGTTTACTTCCCAAATGTAATATAAGATCTTTTATCTTAGAAAATCAGGTTTGCATGTTTGAATGTTTTCAAGTCTCGGGTTCATCATTTTGCCAGGTTATCTTTTAAGCAGTCCACCTTTGTAATGACAAAAGCATTTTTTTATTCCATCATAGAGAAGGATTAGATTTAATTATGATAGTTACACACTTAGGTTGAGCAAAATGTCTAAAGTTTCCCCAATTCCAGGAGTATATGATCATTACTCTTGTATGAAATGACCTTCTTACCTGTTACCATCCGCTAGCCTTGCCTTTTCTTTGTTCCTGATTTAGAGGAAACTGGTATCAAATGATTCAGGAGCATACAGACAGGTCTGTGCAAAACAAAATTTATCTCCCGGGTCCCCTGGCAGGAACATGATCTCTGAGTCCACAGCTCTACGCAATTCTAAAAGCTTCGTAAAGTGCGAGCTTTCACTACACACTAAGACTGAGACCAAAGAATATGAATGTTCCCTCTTATCTGCCTGGGAAAAAGATCAGTGGAGATGAGTGAGGAATTCTAGTTTTCTCGTGTGGTCAAATGGGACCAATGTCTCCAACTCATCAAATCGTAGACTGGACTCAACTGTTTCTCCAAAGGTAGTTTCTGCTTCCACTGTTCCAATTACTCTTGACAAAAAAGTGAGTACATAAGAGATACTGAGTAACTAGCTCAAGGGTTAAGTGAGCATTAGTCACAGAGGCGGGCAATAGGCTATATGGCGTTATTATTCACTGGAACAGGGAGAGCTGGGAAGTAGGTACTTGGATGGGACTCACTTGGGCAGGAGCCTTCATGATATTTCAAAGAAGTATCCACAGGACCTAAATATCACAATTCAAGAAGGAAAGAGAAAAACATACTTACGTGGGCCATGGTTTTAGAATTCAAGACCTGATCGGTCCTCTTGGGGTCTCCTTTACTGAAGACACAAAATCCAGAGAAGCCAGATCTAGACAAGGAAAAAGAGGCATTAAAATAAGTGCACCTTGGTCTCCAAATGACTTAATACAACCTTTTCACTCCTCCATCTTTTCTTCCAAAGAATGCTCATCTTCTTCCCCCACAAGGCCCCCCACATAAACACAGCACATCTGAAGATTAAAAGGATTCTGGAAAAAAACAAAACAAGTTTTCCCTGAAACCCCAGGAAAGCCAGCTGCACAGACAGGACAGAGGAACTTTTATTTTTTGTCTTGAAGTCAGATCCAGAAATTTCAGTGGGAGGATTCCTGGCCGGCTCCCTGATGGGGGAATATAGATTAAGAATTTGGCTTTGGGGCTTCCCTGGTGGCGCAGTGGTTGAGAGTCCGCCTGCTGATGCAGGGGACGCGGGTTCGTGCCCCGGTCCGGGAAGATCCCACATGCCACAGAGTGGCTGGGCCCGTGAGCCATGGCCGCTGAGCCTGCGCGTCCGGAGCCTGTGCTCCGCAACGGGAGAGGCCACAACAGTGAGAGGCCCGTGTACCGCAAAAAAAAAAAAAAAAAAAAAAATATACCTTAAGATAGTCCCAAATTTTTTAAAAAAATTAACAAAGAAAAGGACTACAGTTATGAGGGGGCAGGTATGTTGCAGCCATTAAGTGAACTTTGAATAGACAGGTCTGTGGTAGGCAAAAGAACAGTCTCCCAAAGATGTCCACGTCCTAATCCTGGAACCTGTGAATATGTTACATTACACAGCAAAAGGGAGTTAGGTTGCAAAGGGACTTAAAGTCCTGAATCATCTGACCTTAAAATAGGGAGATTATCCTGAATTATGCCAGGTGGGCCCCGTGTAATCACGAGGGTCTTCAAAAGTGAGTAAGGGGGATGAAAGAGGAGAGAAAGATGTGAGGACAGAAGCAGAGTCAGAGTGACAAGGGTCTAGTACTTGGGGTTTTGAAATATGCAGTCGTCACTCAGGGGGACACAGTCTTTGAAAAAAAGGAATAACTTTACAGTGGAGGAAACTGACAAACACTACCTAAGCCAGATGATCAAGTTCAACCTCACCAATCACAAATCTTGTTGATAGTACGTCTTCTTGCTATGATGTGATGAAAGTGGTAATTTACTGCTGTGATCTTCCACCCCCAAACCCATAAACCCAGTCTAATCATCAGGAAAACATCGCATTCCAATAGAGGGTCATCCTACAAAATACCTGACCAGTACCACTTAAAAATGTCACAGTCGTCAGAAACAATGGAAGTCAGAAATGGGCACAGCCAAGAGGACCTTAACGAAACATGACAACGAAATGTAATGTGGTATCCTGGACGGGATCCTGGAACAGATGAAAACCATTATGTAAAAAGTAAGGAAATCTGAATACAGCAAAGACATCAATTAATGATAATGGTTCAGAACTGAGTTGTTAATAATAGAAGAAACTGGGTGCAGGGTACCTGGGAATTCTCTGTATTATCTTTGCAATTTTTCTTTAAATCTAAGACCATTCTAAAAAATAAAATCTATGAAAGAAGAACAATATGCAACCATACGTAGCCCACAAAGCATGAAATATTTAATATGTGACCCTTTAGAGAAAAAGTTTGCCAAACCCTGCTCTGGATCCAAAACTTGTAATCAGCATCAAACCGTACTGCTTCTCACAGTTCATACAAAGATATAACCGAAACATATGGACACTGTCAAACCTCAAATAAGACCTGGCTAATACAACAAATTTCTATTTATTGATTACTGGAAAAAAAAAATCCTTGCCTTTGATGACAAAGACCTTTGCTCAAACCCCACCCTTAAAAGCCTCGCAGGGGGCTTCCCTGGTGGTGCAGTGGTTAGGAGTCTGCCTGCCGATGCAGGGGACGTGGGTTCGTGCCCCGGTCCGGGAGGATCCTGCGTGCCGCGGAGTGGCCGCTGGGCCTGCGCGTCCGGAGCCTGTGCTCCGCAACGGGAGAGGCAACAACAGGGAGGGGCCCGCATACTGAAAAAAAAAAAAAAAAAAAGCGCCTCACAAAACTGGTAACTTTGTCATTAACTGACTAAAACAATCAAACCTTCTCTTTTCTTACTGTGCTCTGAAAGTCAGCCCTGTGGAAAAGACCAAGATATCTAGCCTTTGATTCCACCTAAAAATTTAATATCCTCCTTAGCAAATCACACACTAAAAGTGCTAACAGTAACCTCCCAGTAGTATTCCTCGATCCTAGCGGAGTCTTGGAAGACCACACAGGAGGATGTGAACAATTTGCTTATTGAATATGTGAGTACTCACTGAGACGGTTGGTCAATGGGGAATACACATTCACGACTCTTGTCACACCTCTTGGGAAGAAATTACTGGGTCAAGTCACTATTAAAAAGGACATTTCGGGGCAAGGAAAGCAAATATTCTTAAGCGCTATAAACACAAATCATTTACTGAACAAGAAGATAACTCATCTGAACCTTGATTTCAAGATCTGTGATGATGATGATTCTTTCTCCTTGGGATGCTTTTTCTGGAGGACAGCTGGCCTAGAGGAAAGAGAGGTCAGAATGAGACATTAGGACTTTTCTGGAGCACAGACTACATCCGAAAATGCCCTGAGGCCACACCTGCTCCCATGTCTTATCTAAAACCAATCAGAAATAAGAGGGCACCCACATCTGAGTATTTCAGAGATTCGTGGAAACTAGACTCTAGGAATTGGGGTACCCCCACCTCCTAGGTCAGGGACCTCTCCTTTCCAAAAAAGAATCTTATTCCAGAGGCCCTTCCATTCTGTCATTCAGGTAGCCTGAATTTTAGATGGAGAGCACCTCTAGCTCCAAAGCTGCCATCTCATAACCATGTCTGTGCCATTCTTGTCATTTTCACTACAGCATTCAGGCTCTGACTTTCCCTTGGGGCCACTGTGCCCAAACAAGTACCCGCATCGTTGGAACGTGAACGGAGAGGAAGCAGCAGAGACATCAGAGCTACACACTCAATCCGGGGCCACACACCCAAGAACAGTCCTGCACCTGTCACAGCTGAACAATCACATACACCTAGGCTCTGTCACACTGGCTGACGCCCACGCCAGAGACATGGTACACGGCTGCGCCAACCCCACAGAAATGCAACGGCACATCTCATAGCCTCGGGGACACATCTGGGCCCCGCCACCCCCGCAGAGCCCACACGCATGTAACTCACACAGAGCACAGTGGAGGAGTCACAGCCCGGCCGCGTCACCGCTACAGATGCTCACACGCACAGGACGCACACAAACCGGGAGGGGCCACGTCTCGTCCCCCCGCTACACACACTCGCCCAAGTGCGTCACAAACACAAGGACCGGGCCTGTCTCCCTCACCGACGCCCACGCGCACATCTCAGTCTGCAGACATGGCCGAGCCCCTGATCACACACACACACAGACATACACACACGCACACGCTCGCACTTCCTCCGCAGCGCTCCCGAAGCCAGAGGCCGAGGCTCCGTTTCGGGCCTCTTCTTCTCCCTCATCGCCATCGCTCGCCGTATTCCGCTCTGTTTTCCTCATGGGATGCTAATTACTCACCGCTTGGGGCCCAACAACCGACGGCGTCGGGAGGGAGCGCCGGCGTTGAGGTTACCTCCGGACAGGGTCACCGGCAAACCAAAGCTTCAATAAAAATCCTTCTGGCAGAAAGCGCATCTCCCAGCATGCAACTCCCCGAGTTGCTAATGGGGCTGTGCCCCAGAGCCCTCTGGGAAACGTAGTCCATAAACCCGGGAATCCGCGGAGCTGAAAACGCACGGCCTCTCTTTCCCAGCATGCAACTCCACAATGGCACTAATAGAGCTGTGCCTCAGAGACTTCTGGGAAATGTAGTTCGCACCTTGGGTAATACACAGGCCTTCGGAAGGCTTCTCGCCCTGCCTCTAGAGGAGCCGTGACTTGGGAGGGAGCGTATTTCAGAGTCGCAGAATTTGTAAATGCTGGGAGACCTACCGGCCGTTCAGATTTCTTTTCTTTTTAAAATTATTATTATTATTTTAACGGGAGAAAAGCATGCAAATTTTATTAAATTTTTACATGTACATGAGAGCTTTCAGAAGAGAATGAAGCCCTGAAGAAGTAACCAGAGCAGGAAGCTTTTATACCTTTTAGACAAAGAAAGGATAAATTTGTGAAGTACTGACAGTGCAATAGGCTAGTGATAGTCCAATTAGGGCCTGGTAATCCTTATCTTCATTTAATGAGGTTTGTTTGCAGATTCCTCTGGTGCCATCTGTGGACTGGTAAGAGTCTATCTCCATTAAAAGAAGAATTTAGTTCCTGCCTTTGGACAGAGAAGGGAGATCTTTCTGTATGTTTACCGCTTCTTAATTGCCTTCAGCTCAAAATAATTTTTATGTCAAAGAGGCATATTTTAGGCTGACATACCTGGTTTCCATCAATTATGATACAGGCATTGCTTGCAATAAGGAAGGCCAAGAAATCTTTCAGTAAGTGTTCTCTTTTTGTATATCATGCTGTTTTATACTGTTTATGTATTAGTTTAATTTAGGTCTATTTGCTGTGAGTCAGTAATAGTCATATTTACTTTCTAAGGTGCCTACGAATTTTGTGCTAAGATCTCATCCCATCTTATTAACACCTCTACTATGAAAGAGCTCAGTTTCTATGCTGGGGATTTACCTGCCTCCCATAAATTGTTTTTGTTGTTTTTCAAACAGGTTTTATTGATCTTCTAATGGGACCAAGTGAAACACAGAGGCATTTAACATAAACCAATACTCTCAATTGTTTATGCATTTTTGTGTAGGGATGGCATTTCCCTAGATTATTCTAATCTTTTCTTTATTTTTTATTCTAGTTGATTTACATATTGTATTAATTTCAGATGTACAACATAGTGATATAATATTTTTATAGATTATACTCCATTTAAAGTTATTAAAATATTGGCTATATTCCCTGTGCTGTACAATATATCTTTGTATCTTATTTGTTTTAAACATGGTAGTGTGTACCTCTTAATCCACAACCCTTATCTTGCCCCTGCCGCAGTACTCCTCCCACTGATAACCGCTAGTTTGTTCTTTCTGTATGTGTCTATTTCCATTTTGTTATATTTATTCATTTGTTTTCTTATTTAGATTCCACATGTAAGTGACAGCGTACAGTGTTTGTCTTTCTCTGTTTGACTTATTTCACTAAGCGTAATCCCTCCAGGTCTATCCATGTTGTTGCAAATAGCTAAAATTTCATCTTTTTTATGGCTGAGTAATATTCCATTGAATATATAAACCACATCTTGTTTATCCATTTATCCATGGATAGACACATAGAGTTGCTTCCATATCTTGGCTGTTGTAAATCATGCTGCTATGAATATTGGGGTGCATGTATCTTTTTTAATTAGTGTTTTTATTTTCTTAGATATATACCCAGGAGTGGAATTGCTGGATCATAGGGTAGTTCTATTTTTAGTTTTCTGGGGAACCTCCATACTGTTTTCCATGATGGCTACATGCACCAGTTTACATTCACATCAGCAGTGTACTGGAGTTCCCTGTTCTCCATACCTTGGCAACATTTGTTATTTGTGGTCTTTTTGACCACAGCCATTCTGACAGGTGTAAGGTGATATCTCACTGTAGTTTTGATTTGCATTTCCCTGATGATTGGCAATGTTGAGCATCTTTTCATGTGCCTTTTGGCCATCTGTAGGTCTTCTTTGGAAAAATGTCTATTCAGGTCTTCTGCCCATTTTTTAATTGAGTTCTTGTTGTTTTTGATATTGAGTTGTATGAGCTGTTAATATATTTTGGATATTAACCCCTTTTCAGACATATCATTTGCAAATATTTTGTCCCATTCAGTAGGTTGTCTTTTCATTCTGTTGATGTTTTCCTTTGCTATGCAAAGCTTTTAAGTTTAATTAGGTCTCGTTTGTTTGTATGGTAGGGAAGTCCCTACCATACTGTTTTGATTACTGCAGCTTTGTAGTATAGTCTGAAGTCAGGTAGTGTGATACCTCCAGCTTTGTTCGATTTTCTCAGAATTGCTTTGGCTGTTCAGGGTCTTTTGTGGTTCCACATAAATTTTAGTATTATTTGTTCTAGTTCTGTGAAAAATGTAATGGGTATTTTGATAGAAATTGCCTTAAGGACTTCTCTGGTGGCGCAGTGGTTAAGAATCTGCCTGCCAATGCAGGAGACACAGGTTCAAGCCCTGGTCCGGGAAGATCCCACATGCCGTGGAGCAACTAAGCCCGTGTGCCACAACTACTGAGCCTGCGCTCTAGAGCCCACGAGCCACAACTACTGAGCCCATGTGCCACAACTCCTGAAGCCTGCAGGCCTAGAGCCTGTGCTCCAGAAGAAGAGAAGCCACCGCAATGAGAAGCATGCCCACTGCAACAAAGAGTAGCCCCTGCTCTCTGCAACTAGAGAAAGCTAGCGGGCAGCAACGAAGACGCAGCACAGCCAAAAATAAATAAAATAAGTAAATAAATTTATTTAAAAAAAAAGAAATTGCCTTAAATTTGTAGATTGCTTTAGGTTGTATGGCTATTTTAACACTATTCTTCCAATCCATGAATACTGGATATCTTTCCCTTTCTTTGTATCATTTTCAATTTCCTTCACTAGTGTTTTATAGTTTTTAGAACATAGGTCTTTCACTTCCTTGGGTAAGTTTATTCCTAGATATTTTATTCTTTTTGTTGTGATTTTTTTTTTTTTTTTTTGCCTTAGTGACTTGGGCGTCTCACTGCTGTGGCCTCTCCTGTTTCCGGGGACTGGCTTCGGATGTTGTGATTTTAAATGGGATTTTTTTTTTTTTACTTTAGCTTTCTGATAGTTCATTATTAGTGTATAGAAAAGCAATAGATTTCTGTATATTAATCTTGTATCCTGCAACTTGGCTGAATTCATTTATTAGTTCTAATAGTTGTGGGTAGAGACTTTAGGGTTTTCTATATGAAGTATCATGTCATCTGCAAATAGTGACAGTTGAACCATCCTCGTGACCCTGGAAGAAATTCAACTGGGTTATGGTGTATGATCCTTTCAATATATTGTTGGATTCCAGTTTGCTAATATTTTGTTGAGGATTTTTGCATCTATATTCATTACAGATATTGACCTATATTTTCTGTGGCTTAACATGTGATCTGTTCTGGAGAATGTTTCATATATACTTGAAAATAATGTATATTCTGCTGTTTTTGGATGTAATGTCCTGTAATGTATCTACTAAGTCCAACTGGTATATTGTGTCATTTAAGGCCATTGTTGCCTTATTGATTTTCTTTTCTTTTTTTCTAAATTTAAATGATACATTTATTGAGCTGTGCCTGTTCTACCACACTGGATTAAATAAACTTGTCAAGAAGTACGGTTTTTGTCACCTTCTGGGACATTTAGTAATTTGCTGTTCTTTCTTTTATGTACCTCTGTTAGTACATATGGCCAACTGGTCACCTGTAACAGGTAGGTCTCATGTTATTAGATACACAGGTAAGGAAAGGTACATTCATTATGTCCTTGGTTCAAAGCAACAGGGGCTCCCTAGCACATAAATCTTTGCAGAATCAAGTGTCTACTATTTATATATACATATTAAAAAAGAAGCAAAGGCACTAGACTACTTGGATTAAACATTCTGTCCAGAGGGATAATACCAGGCTTTGCTTTTCCTCATCTGTAGTAAGTTTCAGGTCCTTGACAGAAACAACGTCTGCTTACATTCTCTTATCAAGAATTTTTTACCACACTGAATTGGAAGATGTAAGCAGTGTCTCTCACTGGGGCACAGGGCAGAATAATTGCCTAACTAATATAATAAAGATAATGACTCCCTCTGATCAAATATTGGGCAGGATTGCTTGCAACTCATTTTAAGAGATTGGGGTATCTTGAACTAAGGAATCCTCAGCTGTGATCCAAACCTCTCCCATGCACAGCATCCACCTGGATCTCTTTGCATCACCCTGTGGAATTCGGGGTGGACAAGGTGAACATAGATAATCATGAAACTCTAGTTGCCTGTTATGTCATGAAAGATAAAGTATTTTGTATCATATTAAGGCATTTAAATTTTATTTATTTTTGCCCAAACCCATGAAATTATCAGGCTAACATGTTGTCTTTGCAAATATGGTAAAATCAAAGACACCTCAAATTTCTTTCCAGATTCTCCAAATTTCTTTTCTTTGGTGATAATGGGATACCCAAAGAGACATGACTTTCTTTTTTTCCATTTTCTCCAAGATGAAAAAAAAATGCAAATTAGAGGGGATAATGTTTCTTCTCTTTTTCTCTTCACTCTAATAAACCCTAATTATCACCTGCAGCAACAGGTAATATTTCCCCTTTAAATGAACCAGTGGAAGACTCCCCTTCCAATAGCCACCAGGACACTTCCTGTTTGCTCACACCTTGTTCAGTTCAACGTGAAGAATATTTATGGACACACAGACTGTGGGGGATAGAAGACACAATTATGCCCTCTGGAGGTTTATGGTGGAGGTGGGGAGCTAGAGACGTGACTTCCTTAAACACAGTGAATAAAGCCTCTTCATAGAGCTGGTTGAGGACTAGGAGAGTAGTCCCAGTAAAAAGTAGCAAATTCTCTAGTCCAAATAGTGTGTGAGGCGGCAATATGTGCCTTCTATTGTTCTATATGTTAATACAGCTGATTATAAAATGTAAGGATGAAACAGGCAGCCTAAATGTCCTTAATTTTTGTTTGTTTTCTTGCTGGTGGAAGGAGTAAAGATCAATGAGTTACCAACATTGATGTAGAGTTTTGGGTGATTCAAAAATATTGCAAGTTTATTGGCTGAGCTGCAATTAGCCAATAGAGTGCTTGAAACTAAACAAATGCATCTTGCTGGTGTTTGTGTGTAGTTACTGTCTTCTTGGTGTACTCTGATACCTCACTATACTTATATATCGACTTCAGATGTATTCATCAAAAAGCTACATCTATTCATTGGAATTATGAGGTAGGGGGAAACTGAAATATTTTAGCTTGTTTTATACAGTTATACATGTCACCATCCTATTTTATGCTATGTCATGAGTGGAGGGGATACTAGGAACAGGGGAGTCTGGAAGCACCAAGGACTGTGCGGTTAAGCATGGTTGCACTCATGGGCAGATAGAGTGAAGCCTCTTATCCTGGTCACTCTCTAGATGGTGGTAGCTACAAAGAGAAATAGGCAACAGAGATCTCAGGGTGAAGAGCCCAAGGAAAATGAAATCTCCCTGTTCCCTTAGGCAGCCCTTCATGGTAGCCTCCCATAAGTAGCCCTTTGAATCCTTTTACACACTTGGTCATTGTAATATTGCTAGAGCATCTGACATTTTCAGATGTTAAAATCCCTGGTGACCACTTCGGAAAACAAAAAGAAAACCCAAAATGTATTCAACTTATTGTTTTTGGATAGGGTTCACGCCAGGGGAGGAAGCTACCATAACAAAGCAGACAGACTTTTTAGATGAATTCAACATCCTGTTATTTTTTGCTGCTTCAGAATTTATAGCAGGCATTGATGTGTACCATGATGTATTTCCCTGATTTATGAGTTTCAGAGGGCGTATCCTCATTACGGAGAAGTGCAGGTAGAGGAGTGTTAGTGAGACCAACTCCCTCACTGTCTGCCAGCAGTGGGCGTGATAGAATAGGTTGTAGCCAGAGTACCTCCGTCCTTTCACATCCCAAGTTTTCACCATGTACGTGATCTGTTTGTTGGCCATTCAGATGGCTTGATCTCAACATCTCTATGAAAAAGTGTTATGTCTGCCAGTGAGAGTAGATCATGAAACTTAACAAAATTGGGAGTCCTGCTTACCAATCAAGGTTTATTGGGACTATTTAAGCAAACTTACAATGTTCAAGCCTTCTCAGAGAATCAGGCTGACAGACCTTGTGCTTCTAGAAGTTCCCACCCCAAATCCTCACACTACTCAGAGGTCTCAGGTGTGTTGTGTGATATCTCTAGGTCAGTGCTACTGAAAATGGGTCTTGGGGGAGGGACATCATTACCAACAGGAAACTTGTTAAAGGTGTCATTTCATGGGCACCACCTCAAACTTGCAGATTCACAACTTCTTAGAATGGGGTCCTGATCCCAAAGAGATTTGTATTCATTTTCAAGGTTCAGAAAAAAAAGTTTAACTAAGTGGTTCCCGTCTGGTTTCCCATTAGGATCAGATGACCAGTATTAAGAAATAACATCACCTGTGCCCTCCCCACAGCGTCCATCTATTAGTCCTGTGGGATCATCAGTGTTATTTTAATTAAGTGCTCCAGGTGATTCTAAGGTGAGGCCAGGGTTAAGTACGTGGGCTTCTGGGTATATTTGTGAGAGTTCAGAGCAAGCTTTAGTCCAAGGAGAGGCAGTAAGTTTTGCTCTGCGTCGGCTTTCAAGGGGCTAGTCGGTGAAGCCCACATACCCCATGTTAGCAGAATTTTGGGACATTTATATGAAGAGAGAAGAAGTGTAGACAACAAAGAAAAACTCATAGATTGGTCTCCATGTAGGAGCTGATTGTTCCTGAATCTCTCCTGAGATGAAGGACAGGAGAGGTTGGCTTTTTCAGCATTTCAAGGTCCTTCTGCCTGTGGCTGTGCTGGGAGCAGGTGAAGGAGCTGTGCTGACGCCGTTGAAGGCATATTCTCAAGATGCTGGTGTGATTCCTCAACATAATATTGAGGAGAAAAGGACCCAGTGCAGGAGGAAGAAGAGGAGGAATGGCAGCTTCTCAGGTAAGTGTCCTGTCCTGGGTCAGAGGCTGGGTTTGCTTTTCCTCCTGAAATGTCATGGATCGAGAACCTGCAAACCTTTAATTATCTACTTTTGGTGTTCTTGCCTAGCGAGG
This sequence comes from Aethalodelphis obliquidens, assembly GCF_003676395.1. Taxonomy (NCBI): domain Eukaryota; kingdom Metazoa; phylum Chordata; class Mammalia; order Artiodactyla; family Delphinidae; genus Aethalodelphis; species Aethalodelphis obliquidens. The sequence goes on along the minus strand of NW_020837987.1, from coordinate 16,795,279 downwards.
TTGTTTTCAACTACTTTTTTATTTTTTTGCGGTATGCGGGCCTCTCACTGTTGTGGCTTCTCCCGTTGCGGAGCACAGGCTCCAGACGCGCAGGCTCAGCGGCCATGGTTCACGGGCCCAGCCGCTCCGCAGCAAGTGGGATCTTCCCGGACCGGGGCACGAACCCGTGTCCACCGCATCGGCAGGCGGACTCTCAACCACTGCGCCACCAGGGAAGCCCCTCAACTACTTATTTTTAAACATTTATTCTTATGATAGTCAAGATCACGTCTTTAGACTACTTCTCCCTTATGTCCCAGAGCCTTCTCTCTATTGTTTGCATCCAAGCTCCTTGCAGAGCCTGAGGAAGTCTCAATATGATTTAATGAATTTCAAGTATTGAAAATATTTCCTTTGTGAGAGATGAACATGGGAAGGCATTAGTACCCAAGATTCCCATTGGGATGGGTTGGGTGTTGGTATCTTACTGAATTTGGGGAAAGTGGAGTGGTTGCCTTGCATCTGGATGCAACATCATCTCTTTAGAACAGGATTAAGAAAATGCACGTATAAACAGGATGATCTTAGTGGTCCAAAATTCCTTAGAAAGTTCTGAAAAAAATTATAGACTGTTCTCTACATTGGTAACAAAGACTTACTATTTAAATGCACTATTATGAATACAGAACAAGGGAGGTATTTATGGATTGAAATTTGCATAAAACTGACATTTTTTTCAAGATAGTTTCAGATTTCCTTAGTTTTGCCAAAAATACCCAAGCAGTGACAATGTGTCCTCCTGAGTGTTTCAGTCACCTGAAACCAATTTATCCCAATTATACCTGATCACTGATTCAGGTGTTTTCTGCCAGGTCCCTGCACTATGAAGTTCCTATTTTCCCCCTTTTTTCTTTCTTTTTTTTTTCTTTTTTTTTTTTTTGCTGTACGCGGGCCTCTCACTGTTGTGGCCTCTCCCGTTGCGGAGCACAGGCTCTGGACGCGCAGGCTCAGCGGCCATGGCTCACGGGCCTAGCCGCTCCGCGGCATGTGGGATCTTCCCAGACCGGGGTACGAACCCGTGTCCCCTGCATCGGCAGGCGGACTCTCAACCACTGCGCCACCAGGGAAGCACCCCCCTTTTTTCTTTAATAAAGGTCTTGGAAAGATTTAGTGAGGGATGTCCCAGTTAATGTGGCAACTCCATTTCTTCTTAGTTTCTCTTTGCTTCTAGTTTGCTTTGAAATATGAGCACTCAACTGTGTTTAGTAGAGATAATTGAGTTTTGTAAGTGGAGGTTTTCATCAGTCAAGACTGGGTTTGGATAGTTTCCATTATACTCCATGCTCACGTTACAGACATACTCTTCTTTATCATTTCTTTGTGTTCTCCAAAAAGTTTCCGAGGATAGTATTACTAATATATGTTCAACTGTGTCAATATTCATAAATATAGCTCAGCACAAATTATAAAGATCTGTAAAGAAAAGATTCAGAACCAATAGCTCTAATTTATTTTATATCATTGTACACGTTTGCATCATAGTGTATTTTAAAAATACAAAGGATATCTTCCACAAATAGATTTATAAGATTTACTCAGTAAAAAATAACACTAATTTCATTGCTATGAATATTTTCTTCTATATAACTTTTGATATGTACAAAGTCGCCATTTTTATGTATATCTGTGTACATTGTGTTAACATTATCTGATCCATTTTTTCTTATTTCTATTCTTCCTAATTACAGACACTGATATAAACATTCATTAGGATTGTCTCTGTGTACTTGTGTTCTTTGTAGATAACTTCTAGTTCAGGTAAACTGGAGTAAAACCCAGGCTCTAACATTTACTGAATGGTTGACAAATATGCTCAAGAAAAGAGGAACAGTAATGTCATGTTTCTTAAACTATTTATGTGGTGCATTCAATGCTATGTAAAAAAACAAACAAACTAGAAAGTATATAGTAAATATTCAAAAAGGATTGTTGTTGGTGTGCTTACTATCCTATTAGACCTGTAAAATCCATAAAACACTTTCAGTTCAAGATTAACTATAAATTCTTACCTTGCCGTTCTACCTTTTTTTTTTTTTTTTTTGCGGTACGCGGGCCTCTCACTGTTGTGGCCTCTCCCGTTGCGGGGCACAGGCTCCGGACGCGCAGGATCAGCGGCCATGGCTCACGGGCCCAGCCGCTCTGCGGCATGTGGGATCTTCCCGGACCGGGGCACGAACCCGTGTCCCCTGCATCAGCAGGCGGACTCTCAACCACTGCGCCACCAGGGAAGCCCCGTTCTACCTTTATGTTATCAAAATGTGTGGTACATGGACCAGAGACACTGGCATCACTAGTGAAAAATGAACTTGTTAAAAAATGTGGAACTCAGGCCCCACCCCAGAATTCCTGGATCAGATTCTGCATTTTAACAGTATCTCCAGTTTGCTTGTTTACACATTAAAATTGGAAAGTTTTACTTCTGACTCATCATGTATATTTACTGAGAAATATACACAATTTATTCTGTATAATAAAAGTACAACACTCAGAAATGCAATGCCTGTGTTGATGCCATCATTTTATAATTTCTCTTCCAGATAATTATAGTCCCTATAGTGGTGTTGTGGATCGTATGTCATCTTTTCTTGGAGTTAGAAATACAATAGAGAATATTACTGTGTAAAAATTATTTTATTGGATAATTCAAGACACTCTCCTAAATCAAACCACTTCTTTTAATACTCTCTTGGGCCAAATTATGAACTCCTCCTGTTGTGACTCACCAAATGCACGTTTTATTTTAGGGCCTGTTGACATTCAGAGATGTGACCATAGAATTTTCTCAGGATGAGTGAGAATGCCTGTACTCCCTCCAGCGGAATTGTACAGGGATGTGATGTTAGAGAACTATAGGAACCTGGTCTCCCTGGGTGAGGATAGCTTCCTTCCAGAATTCTTTATTCACCCACAGGGTTTTGGTTCCTTCATTTGTAGAATGTCTCCTGGAATCTTCTGCTTCCTACAGTAGAGTTTCAGATCCCTGCTTTCAAGGAAAAAATGGGAGTTTGTGGATATAGACAGAAAGGTTTCATGATCATTCATCATGATTCTAACCTTCCTCTTTCTTGTGGTAATCAGCATCTTTTGCTCTAGATTAATGGTAATTCTATAAATTTTCAGTGGTATAAAATAGTGCTGCCCGGGACTTCCCTGGCAGTCCAGTGGTTAAGACTCCACACTTCCACTGCAGGGGGCACGGGTTCAATCCCTGCTCGGGGAACTAAGATCACACATGCATCACGGTGCAGCAAATAAATAGATAGATAAATATTGCTGTCTGCATTTTTAAAAAAAATTATTTATTTTTGGCTGCATTGGGTCTTCGTTGCTGCGCAGGGGCTTTAGTTGCGGTGAGTGGGGGCTACTCTTCATTGTGGTGTGCGGGCTTCTCATTGCAGTGGCTTCTCTTGTTGCGGACCACAGGCTCTAGGCATGCAGGCTTCAGTAGTTGTGGCGTACAGGCTCAGTAGTTGTGGCTCGCAGGCTCCAGAGCACAGACTCAGTAGTTGTGGCACACGGGCTTAGTTGCTTCGCGGCATGTGGGATCTTCCTGGACCAGGGCTCAAACCCGTGTGTCCTGCATTGGCAGGTGGATTCTTAACCACTGCGCCACCAGGGAAGTCCTGTCTGCATCTTAAAAATAGATTTTCATCCCTTATTTTTGATTTATTTGTACTTGGACAGAATCTCAGAATATGATTTTTAACTGTTGCTTGGTATAGTAAAGGTGCTTTCAAAAAACAGTATTTGGGGAATCAATCTCTAGAATATGTTAACATTTTACAATGCCTTCTCTTCTCACCTGGGCACAATACTGGATTGGAATATAGAGGATCTCTAGCAAAACTTATGTCTTTTTCTTTTAATTGAGGTACAGTTGATTTACAATGTTGTGTTTGTTTCAGGTATACACCAAAGTGATTCAATTTTACATACATATATATTTTTTTCAGATTGTTTTCCCTTATAGGTTATTACAAATATTGAGTATAGTTCCCAGCCCTATGCAGTAGGTCCTTGTTGGTTATCTATTTTATCTTTTTTTAAAAAAAATTTATTTGATTTATTTTATTTTATTGGCTGCATTGGGTCTTCGTTTCTGCACACAGGCTTTTCTCTAGTTGCAGCGAGCGAGGGCTACTCTTCATTGCAGTGCACGGGCTTCTCTTTGCAGTGGCTTCTCTTGTTGCAGAGCATGGGCTCTAGGCATGTGGGCTTCAGTAGCTGTGGCATGCGCGCTCTGTAATTGTGGCTCACAGGCTGCAGAGCGCAGGTTCAGTAGTTGTGGTGCACAGGCTTAGTTGCTCCGTGGCATGTGAGATCTTCCTGGAGCAGGGCTCGAACCCAAGTCCCTTGCATTGGCAGGTGGATTCTTAACCACTGCACCACTGGAGAAGCCCCGTTATCTATTTTGTATATAAGTAGTGTGTATATGTTAAGCCCAAACTCCTAATTATGTTTATTTTTCTAATGAACATATGGCCCTAATGGCCCCCTTTTTGGAGTAAAAGGAGAATCGCTGGGCTAGGTGTGACTGAATGAAGTAGATGATGCAGGTGAGAGGTCCAAAGATCACAGAAGAAGCCAGACTTAAAAATATGGTTTGGAAAGATCTGCTTCACTAGAATTATTTTTGAGAAGCCTAGGCTTATTTCTTTTTTTTCATTTTTCTTTTCTTCTTGTTTATTTTATTTATTTATTTTTTTAGAGATTTCAATTATGCAATGTTTCCAGTTTTTCTTTTTCTTTTTTTTTTCTTTTTGGCTGTGTTGGATCTTCGTTTCCATGCAAGGGCTTTCTCTAGTTGTGGCGAGCAGGGGCCACTCTTCATTGCGGTGCGCGGGCCTCTCACTGTAGCGGCCTCTCTTGTTGTGGAGCACAAGCTCCAGACGCAGGCTCAGTAGGTGTGGCTCACGGGCCTAGTTGCTCCGAGGCATGTGGGATCTTCCCAGACCAGGGCTCGAACCCGTGTCCCCTGCCTTGGCAGGCACTTTCTCAACCACTGCGCCACCAGGGAAGCCCTCCAGTTTTTCAATGAGGGATAGAGGAGTAAAAGCCAGGGCCTCTTCCCGCAGAGTTTATAATCTGGGGAGAGAACAAGAGAGATACCACATAAAAGAGACAAATAATTCTAGGAGATAAATGTCCACCAATGCGTTTTTCAAAATACAAGTTCTTTCACAAACGTGTAACTAAATACTGACTCCATGGTGCTTCAGTTATATCTGAAAGGGCTTTGAGAAAATAAGAAATCCTGTTACTGGGTAAAACTAGTGGTCCATCTCGCCTTTCCAGTGGCACCAAAGGAAGTTGTAGGGAGAGCAGAGGTTAACTGCCAAGACAGTTTTGTGTGTGTGTGTGTGTGTGTGTGTGGTACGCGGGACTTTCACTGTTGTGGCCTCTCCCGTTGTGGAGCACAGGCTCCGGATGCGCAGGCTCCGGACGCGCAGGCTCAGCGGCCATGGCTCACGGGCCCAGCCGCTCCGCGGCAGGTGGGATCTTCCTGGACCAGGGATCGAACCCGTGTCCCCTGCATTGGCAGGCAGATTTTTAACCGCTGTGCCACCAGGGAAGTCCCAGTCCACTTCATTTCTTGTTCTTTAACAGATTCTGTGGTGCCGCCATTGTCCTGTTCAGGTTCAGGAAGCTCATTCAGTGGTATTGCAACATCCTCATAAGGCAGCTTGTTTTCTCGCCTAGCATCGTCAATCAAATCCAAGATCCTTCCATCTCTCTGTACCTCATTGTCCGTTCTCCTGCAGCTTTGATCTTGCCAGATATTGTCCATCACAGGGTCTTCCCAGACAGGCGGTGCGTACGTTCCCCGGGGCAGGGCAGTTTTATCCATCTCTGTTTTGGAGCTCTGTAAACGTGTAGTTACAGTAGCAAAGCTGGAACGCCTTTTTCCGCCCCTAGGTTTATTTCTGTTTCTGTAAAAGAGGGACATGTCCTGCCCCATTCTTTTTTTTTTTTTTTTAACATCTTTATTGGAGTATAATTGCTTTACAATGGTGTGTTAGTTTCTGCTGTATAAAAAAGTGAATCAGTTATACAATCTTCCATGTATTCTTCAGCTCCAGTGATTTTTCCCTCACATTCACAATGAGAGCCAAAATCTTCCTCGTGGCCTGTGAGGACTTGCATGATCTGGCTCTTCCCAATTTTCTTTTACTTTGAACGAACATTAGACATTTTAAGTGTATTTGCCCCAATTCTTTAATTTAGTATACCTATTAACTTATAGAATTCTTAAATATATTAATGCCATAGGGGCACTTGTAACATTGCCCACCATATTTTAAAGTCTCAATTGTTATAATGTCATAGTTATTAAGAAATTAAATAAGTTTCTCTGATTTAGTATGAAGCTTATGGGTACTGTATCCTAGTTTTTCACTTTCTGATTAGTTCTATGTCAAAATCATATATGATTTTACATTCAAAAGATCTAATATAACAAGCTCAAATAAAAACATGTTTGGAAAGAAGTGAGTTAGATAATTAGTAGGTATCCATATTAATGAAAATGTTTGGTTCACTTCAAGCAAAAAGGAGTCAGATTTTTCATTTACTTTTCTCAATGTGTGAGAAGCATGGTATAATTTAATCACAACAGTTTATTTTATGTATCAGTGACTCTTTGCATATTTTACAACTTTCATATTCTTTTATTTATAAATAAGGTTTTATTTTTTTCTAAAGAATGGTTTACAGACTTGATATTGTGTATGTATAGCAATAATATATATTAATAATATGATAAATTTCTCTACTGTCATTTAAATAATAATTCATTCAAATTTTTCATTAGAGACTTTTAATAAATGATTGTAATGCATTTTCCATGAAATTCTCCTGCCTTGCAACACATACCAGTGACTCAAAATGGTTGCTTTAATGGGTGCTCATTCACAGTTGAAAATATACTTATTTAGAAGGATTGTTTTTTAATAGTACATGTATATTATATTCAGAACTGGGGGGATAAAATTTGTCTTATTCTTGTTTAGCAATTTCATAACAATTTTCTTTTTTTTCTATGATAGTTTCCCTGAAGTTAGTTAATTGCATTTTTGTTTTTACCTATATTTCATGAATGTAAATGATAATTTTTAATTCAGTATTCTTAAGGTAGTGTGGTGTTGAATTCAAATTTGAATCTCCCATGTGTCTCCTGCCAATAAAATTATGTCTGTGTCTTTTAATTATTACCTCTATTGCATTCATGACTTAATTTATTTCTCTTCTTGGTTAACGAGCAATATTTGTTTTATTCTGCCTTGGTGAGCAGTTATAGAAATAGTCTTAATTTAACATCTATTTATTGATGAATTTATATTATTATCATTTTTTGTTTTAATTTTTAAATTGAAGTATAATTTACAATGTTGTGTTAGTTTCAGGTGTACAGCAAAGTAATTCAGAGATAGATATATATGTTCTTTTTCAGATTATTTTCCCATATAGGTAATTATAAAATATTGAGTATAGTTCCCTGTGCTATACAATAAGTCCTTGTTGTTTATCTATTTTATATATAATAGTGTGTATATGTTACTCCCAAATTCCTAATTTATCCTTCCCCCTGCCTTTCCCCTTTGGTAACCATAAGTTTGTTTTCTATATCTGTGAGTCTGTTTCTGTTTTGTAAATAAGATTTCATTCCTTTTCATTCCATTCCATTTTTTTGCCACGCCATGCATCATGCAGGATCTTCCCCCACCGGGGATCGAACCCGTGCCCCCTGCATTGGGAGTGAGGAGTCTTAAGCACTGGACTGCCAGGGAAATCTGTTTGTATCATTTTTTTAGATTACACATATAAGTGATATCATATGATATTTGTCTTTCTCTGTCTGACCTACTTCACATAGTGTGTTAATTTCTAGGTCCAACAGTGTTGCTGTAAATGGCATTATTTCATTCACTTCTTTATCCATTCATCTGTTGATGGACATTTAGGCTGCTTGCATATCTTGGCTATTGTAAATAGTGGCTGCAATGAGCATTGGGGTGCATGTATCTTTTCGAATTATGATTTTCTCTGGATATATGCCCAGGAATGGGATTGCTGGATCATATGGTAGTTCTATATTTGGTTTTTCAAGGAGTCGCCATACTATTTTCCACAGTGGCTGCACCAATTTACATTCCCACCAAACAGTGTAGGAGGGTTCTGTTTTTTCCACACCGTCTCCAATATTTATTATTTGTAGACTTTTTGATGATGACCATTCTGATTTTTTTTTTTTTTCGGTACGTGGGCCTCTCACTGCTGTGGCCTCTCCCGTTGCGGAGCACAGGCTCCAGACGCGCAGGCTCAGCGGCCATGGCTCACGGGCCCAGCCGCTCCGTGGCATGTGGGATCTTCCCGGACTGGGGCACGAATCTGTGTCCCCTGCATTGGCAGGGGGACTCTCAACCACTGCGCCACCAGGGAAGCCCAACCATTCTGATTGGTGTGAGGTGATACCTCATTATAGTTTTGATTTGCATTTCTCTAATAATTAGCAATGTTGAGCATCTTTTCATGTGCTTTTTGGCTATCTGTATGTCTTCTTTGGAGAAATGTCTATTTAGATCTTTTGCCCATTTTTTGATTGGATTGTTTGTTTTGATAGTTGTATGAACTACTTGTATATTTCAGAGATTAATTTCTTGTCAGTTGCTTCATTTGCAAATATTTTCTCCCATTCCACAGGTTGTCTTTTTGTTTATGGTTTTCTTTGCTGTGCAAAAACTTTTAAGTTTCATTAGGTCCCATTTGTTTATTTTTGCTTTTATTTTCATTAGTCCAGGAGATGGATCCAGAAAGATATTGCTGCAATTTATGTCAAAGAGTGTCCTCTCTATATTTTCCTCTAGGAGTTTTATAATATTAAGTCTTACATTTAGTTCTTTAATCCATTTTGAGTTTATTTTTGTGTATGGTGTTAGAATGTTCTAATTTCATATTTTTACATATAGCTGTCCAGTTTTCCCAGCACCACTTTTTTTTAAACATTTTTATTGGAGTAAAATTGCTTTACAATGGTGTGTTAGTTTCTGCTTTATAACAAAGTGAATCAGTATACATATATCCTCATATCTTTTCCCTCTTGCATCTCCCTCCCTCCCCCCCTCCCTATCCCACCCCTCTAGGTGGTCACAAGGCACTGAGCTGATCTCCCTGTGCTATGCGGCTGCTTCCCACTAGCTATCTATTTTACATTTGGTAGTGTATATATGTCCATGCCACTCTCTCACTTTGTCCCAGTTTACCATTCCCCCTCCCCATATCTTCAAGTCCATTCTCTAGTAGGTCTGTGTCTTTATTTCTGTCTTGCCCCTACGTTCTTCATGACCTTTTTTTTTTTTTAGATTCCATATATATGTGTTAGCATACAGTATTTGTTTTTCTCTTTCTGGCTTACTTCACTCTGTATGACAGCACCACTTTTTGAAGACTGTCTTTTTTTCCACTGTATATTCTTCCCTCCTTTTTTGTAGATTAATTGGCCATAGGTGGGTGGGTTTATTTTTGGTCTATCTGTACTGTTCCATTGATCTATGTTCCTTTTTTGGGGGCAGGGGGTGGCTGGTACCATACTGCTTTGATGACTGTAGCTTTGTAGTATAGTCTGAAGTCAAGGAGCCTGATTCCTCCAGCTCAGTTTTTCTTTCTCAAGATTGCTTTGTTTATTCAGGGTCTTTCGTGTTTCCATAAAAATTTTACAATTTTTCGTTCTAGTTTTGTGAAAAATGCCATTGGCAATTTGATAGGGATTGTACTGAATCTGTAGATTGCCTTGGGCAGTATAGTCACTTTGACAATATCAATTCTTCCAGTCCAAGAACATGGTATATCTTTTCATCTCTTTGTGTCATCTTTGATTTCTTTCATCAGTGTCTTACAGGTTTTGGAGTACAGGTCTTTTGCCTCCTTAGGTAGGTTTATTCCTAGGTATTTTATTCTTTTTGATGTGATGGTAAATGGGATTGTTTCTTTAATATCTCTTTCTGATCTTTTGTTGTTAGTGTATAGGAATGCAAGATATTTCTGCATATTAATTTTGTATCCTGCCACTTCACCATATTCATTGATGAGCTCTAGTAGTTTTCTGGTAGCTTCTTTAGAATTTTCTATGTATAATATCATGTAATCTACAAACAGTGACAGTTTTACTCTTTTTTTCCAACTTGGATCCTTTTTATTTCTTTTCTTTCTCTGATTGCTGTGGCCAGGTCTTCCAAAACTATGTTGAATAAGAGTGGCAAGAGTGGACATCCTTGTCTTGTTCCTTATCTTAGCAGTAATGCTTTCAGCTTTTCATCATTGAGTATGATGTTAGTTGTGCGTTTGTCATATATGACCTTTATTATATTGAGGTAGGTTCCTTCTATGCCCACTTTCTGGAGAGTTTTTTAAAAAATCATAAATAGGTATTGCATTTTTGTCAAAAGTTTTTTCTGCATCTACTGAGATGATCGTATGGCTTGTATTCTTCAATTTGTTAATGTGGTGTATCACGCTGATTGATTTGCAGATATTGAAGAATCCTTGCATCCCTGGGATAAATCTCACTTGATCATGGTGTATGATCCTTTTAATGTATTGTTGGAATCAGTTTGCTAGTATTTTGTTGAGGATTTTGCATCTATTTTCATCAGTGATATTGCCCTTAATTTTCTTTCTTTTTTTTTGTGGTATTTTTGTCTGGTTTTGTTACTAGGGTGATGGTGGCCTCATAAAATGAATTTGGCAGTGTTTCTTCCTCTGCAATGTTTTGGAATAGTTTCAGAAGGATAGGTGTTAACTCTTTTCTAAATATTTAGTAGAATTCACCTGTGAAACCATTAGGTCCTGGACTTTTTTTAGAGATCAATGTGGTTTTTATTTTTATTTAAATTATTTATTTATTTATTTAACATCTTTATTGGAGTATAATTGCTTTACAATGGTGTGTTAGTTTCTGCTTTATAACAAAGTGAATCAGCTATACATATACATATATCCCCATATCTCCTCCCTCTTGTGTCTCCCTCCCACCCTCCCTATCCCACCTGTCTAGGCAGTCACAGAGCACCAAGCTGATCTCCCTGTGCTATGCGGCTGCTTCCCACTAGCTATCTATTTTATGTTTGGTAGTGTATATATGTCCATGCCACTCTCTCACTTTGTCCCAGCTTACCCTTCCCCCTCTGCGTGTCCTCAGGTCCATTCTCTACATCTGCATCTTTATTCCTGTACTGACTCTAAGTTCTTCAGAACCTTTTTTTTTTTTTTTCTGGCTTACCTCACTCTGTATGACAGACTCTAGGTCAATCCACCTCACTACAAATAACTCAATTTCGTTTCTTTTTATGGCTGAGTAATATTCCATTGTATATATGTGCCACATCTTCTTTATCTATTCATCTGTTGATGGACACTTAGGTTGCTTCCATGTCCTGGCTATTGTAAATAGAGCTGCAATGAACATTGTGGTACATGACCATGATCAAGTGGGGTTTATCCCAGGAATGCAAGGATTCTTCAATATACACAAATCAATCAATCTGATAAACCCTATTAAAACATTGTAGGAGAAAAACCATGTGATCATCTCAATAGATGCAGAAAAAGCTTTTGGCAAAATTCAACACCCATTTTTGATAAAAACCCTCCAGAAAGTAGGCATAGAGGGAACTTACCTCAACATAATAAAGGCCATATATGACAAACCCACAGCCAACATCATTCTGAATGGTGAAAAACTGAAACCATTTCCTCTAAGATCAGGAACAAGACAAGGTTGTCCACTGTCACCACTATTATTCAACATAGTTTTGGAAGTTTTAGCCACAGCAATCAGAGAAGAATAATAAATAAAAGGAATTCAAATCAGAAAAGAAGTAAAGCTATCACTGTTTGCAGATGACCTGATACTATACATAGAGAATCCTAAAGATACTACCAGAAACTACTACAGCTAATCAATGAATTTGGTAAAGTAGCAGGATACAAAATTAATGCACAGAAATCTCTTGCATTCCTATACACTAATGATGAAAAATTGGGTCCTGGACTGTAGTTTGTTGGGAATTTTAAAATCAGAGTTTCAATTTTGGTACTTGTAATTCATCTGTTCATATTTTCTTTTTCTTCCTGGTTCAGTATTGGGAGATTGTACCTTTCTAAGAATTTGTCCATTTTTCTAGGTTGTCAAATTTAGTGGCATATAGTTGCCTCCAGTAGTCTCTTATGGTCGTTTGTATTCCTGTGGTGTCATTGTAACTTCTTTTTCATTTCTAATTTTGTTTGGGCATCTCCCTTTTTTTCCTAATGAGTCTCATTAAAGGTTTATCAATTTTGCTTATCTTTTCAAAGAATGAGCTTTTAGTTTCATTGATCTTTTCTATTGTGTTCTATTGTGTTCTTTTCTATTGTTTTCTTCATGTATATTTCATTTATTTCTGCTTTGATCTTTATGATTTCTTTCCTTCTACTAAATTTGGGTTTTGTTTGTTCTTCTTCCTTTAGTTGCTTTATGTGTAAGGTTAGGTTGTTTATTTGAGATTTTTCTTGTTTCCTGAGGTAAGATTGTATTGCTATAAACTTCCTTCTTAGAATTGCTTTTGCTGCATCACATAGGTTTTAGATCATCGTGTTTTTGTTGTCATTTGTCTCTAGGTATTTTTAGAATTCCTCTTTGATTTCTTCAGTGATCCATTGGTTGCTTAGTAGCATATTGTTTAGCCTCCATGTGTTTGTATTTTCTTTTTTTGCAGTTTCTTTTCTTGTAGTTGATTTCTAGTCTTATAGTGCTGTGGTTAGAAAAGATGCTTGATGTGATTTAAATTTTCTTAAATTTACTGAGGTTTGCTCTGTGGCCCAAGATGTGATCTATCCTAGAGAATGTTCCATGTGCACTTGAGAAGAATATGTATTCTGCTGCTTTTGAATAGAATGTTCTATAAATATCAATTAAATCCTTCTGGTCTAATGTGTCATTTAAGGCCTGTGTTTCCTTGCTGATTTTCTGTCTGGACGATCTGTCCATTGATGTAAGTGGGGTGTTAAAGTCCCCCATTATTATTGTGTTACTTTCAATTTCTCCTTTAATATCTGTTAACATTTGCCATATATTGATGTGCTGTTCTGTTGGATGCATACATATTTACAATTGTTATATCTTCTTGGATTGATCCTTTGATCATTACAGTGTACTTCTTTTTCTATTTTTTTAATTTAATTTATTTTTAAAATTTATTTATTTATTTTTGCGGTACGCAGGCCTCTCACTGTTGTGGCCTCTCCTGTTGTGGAGCACAGGCTCCGGATGTGCACGCTCAGCGGCCATGGCTCACGGGCCCACCCCCTCCGCTGCATGTGGGATCTTCCTGGACCAGGGCACGAACCCATGTCCCCTGCATCAGCAGGTGGACTCTCAACCACTGCACCACCAGGGAAGCCCTGTTTCCCCCAGTTTTGTCGAAGGCCTGCAATCAAATCCCAGTAGGCTTCAAAGTCTGATTCTCTAGGAATTCTTCTTCCCATTGCCAGACCCCCAGGTTGGGAAGCCTGATGTGGGGCTCAGAACCTTCACTCCAGTGTGTGGACTTCTGTGGTATAAGTGTTCTGCAGTCTGTGAGTCACTCACCCAGCAGTTATGGGATTTGATTTTACTGTGATTGTGCCCCTCTTACTGTCTCATTGTGGCTTATCCTTTGTCTTTGGATGTGTGGTATCTTTTTTGGTGAGTTCCAGTGTCTTCCTGTCAATGATTGTCTAGCAGCTAGTTGTGATTCTGGTATTCTCGCAAGAGGGAGAGAACCATCTCTGCCATCTTGGTTCCAATCTTCCCTAGCCACTTTGTAAATGTACTTTTTATTTCACAGAGAGTTGATATTCCAGGATGTGGCCATAAAATTTTCTCAGGATGAATGGGAATTTCTGAATGTCACTGAGTGGAAATTGTACAGGGATGTGATGTTAGGGAACTATAGGAATGTGGTCTCCTCGGGTGAAGATAACTTCCAGAATTCCTTACTTGGCAGAGTTTGGGTTCCTTCATTTGTAGAATATCTCCTGGAATCTTCTGCTTCCTCCAGTAGAGTTTCAGATCACTACTTTCAAGGGAAAAATGGGAGTTTGTGGGTATAGAAAGAAAGCCTTCATGATGATTCAACATGATTCTAACCTTCCTCTTTTTTGAGGTAATCTCCATCCTTCACTCTAGATTAGTGGTAATTCTATAAGTTCAGTGATATAAAGTCATGCTTCCCTCCTCTTAAAATCAGACTTCCACCCCTTATTTTTTTATTATTATTATTTTTTGCGGTACGCGGGCCTCTCACTGTTGTGGCCTCTCCCATTGTGGAGCACAGGCTCTGGACGCGCAGGCTCAGCGGCCACGGCTCACAGGCCCAGCCGCTCCATGGCATGTGGGATCTTCCCAGACCAGGGCACGAACCCGTGTCCCCTGCCTCGGCAGGCGGACTCTCAACCACTGCGCCACCAGGGAAGCCCCCACCCCTTATTTTTGACTCAGTAGTAATTAGATGTGGATCTCAGGAACTCATTTTTACCTGTTGCCTAGGGATATTAAATGTGCTTTGAAAAACAGTATTTTTTGAAATCATTTTCTAGAACATTTTAACATTCTACAGTGTCTTCTCTTCTCACAAGGGCACAATACTGTATCGGAAATTGTAGAATGTCCAGCAAAACTTATGTTGCTTTTTCCAATGAACAGGTCTTATTGTCTCTAAGCCAGACCTAGTCACATTTTTGGAGCAAAAGAAGGATCCCGGGGATGTGAAGGGAAAGGAGACAACAGCCGTACACCCAGGTTATTGTGAATAGATGAAGCAGATGACACAGGTGAGACCTCCAAAGATCATGGAGGAAGTCAAATCTTATAATAAAGTTTGGGGAGATCTTTTTCACTAGAAATTATTTTTGATAAGCCTAGTTTATTTCTGTTGTCTTAGAGGCATACCTCCTACCTTAATCTTGTGGTCTTAAATCCTCCATGTATTCTTTCCAGCTCCAGTGATTATCCCTCTGATTCACTGAGAGCCAAAATCCTCCTCTTGGTCTGTGAGGTACTACATGATCTGCCTGTTCTTCCACTGCTAAACGGAATCTATGAAAAACTGTGCACATTTCTGAGTAACTCTATGCTAAGCCATTTATTTTTTTAAGCTCTACTTCAAGTCAGAAGAGTATGAGAGGAGTCCTGGAGATACTGGGGTTTGGTACCAAAATTCCAGGAATACTGGGGACAGATGTTATATGTTTTCTGCTTTATAGTATCCAACCTTATGGACACTTCAAACATCACCCTACAAATTTCATTCTTGGTAATTCCTTCAGACTGTCAAGCACCTTCCTAAAATGTAACCATGTAATCCTCAATTTAACTTCAAAATTTCCCTTTCCTTGTACAAACTAACATTAGATATTCTAGGTGTATTTTGCACCAATTCATCAACGCTAAAATAATTTATCTAGTTAAGTCATAGAATTTTAAGTTTAATAACCTAGGGGAGCTTAGAACCTTGCACAATTTATTTTAAAGTCTCAAATCTAATTTGATTTTTTAATAACTATCATTTCATAAGTTTGTCATATTTAAGATGAAGCTTGCAGGGACTGTTTCCTATATGTTTTCACTTTCTGATTAGTTCTATGTCAGAATCATCTATGATTTTAGATTCAAAAGATCTAATAGGGGCTTCCCTGGTAGCGCAGTGGTTGAGAGTCCACCTGCCAATGCAGGGGACATGGGTTCGTGCCCTGGTCCGGGAGGATCCCACATGCCACGGAGCGGTTGGGCCCGTGAGCCATGGCTGCTGAGCCTGCGCGTCTGGAGCCTGTGCTCCGCAACGGGAGAGGCCACAACAGTGAGAGGCCCACATACCGCAAAACAAACAAACAAACAAAACAATAAAACCCCCAAAGATCTAATAAAACATGCTCAAATGAACAGATGTTTGGTAAGAATTGAATTAATTAGTAGGCATCACATATCTGTAAATTGTTTGGTTTATAAATATAAGATTATTTCAGTTAAAAAGTAATCATTAGGTTTTTCATCCAGTTTTCACGTTTATCTGAATCATAATAATTTACACAAAAATATTGTATTTTATTTTTTATAAATTTATTTATTTTTGACTGCGTTGGGTCTTTGTTGCTGCACATTAGTTTGCTTCCTTTTTTATGATAGGTTCCAAAAAATTACTTGTTTGCATTTTTGTTTTTATTTATATCATGGATATAAATGACAATTTGCAACCCAGTACGTAAGAAAGTTCGTTGTTTAATTCAAATTTAAATCTCCAATGTGTCTACAGCCAACAGAATTATGTGCTTGTCTGTTTAATTATCTCCCCATACTGTGTTCATGACTTATCTACTTTATTTCTCTTCTTAGTTAATAAACAATGTTTGTTTTATACTGTCTTGGTCAGTAGATATAGAAATTGTCTTAATTTCATATCCAATTATTAATGAATTTTTTGTGTGAGACAGACATTTTTAAGTTGAAAGTAATCTTTGAAAAAGTTTATAATTCTATTTTAGGTATTATTTTCATTTTTAATTCTGAGAAAAAAACACAGGTAGTTAACCATTTTAAACATTTTTAACTGTATACTCCAGTGTTTTAAGTATATTCACGTTGTTTTGCCATTGACATCTGAAATTTTCATCTTGAAAACTGACTCCATAATTCATTTATTTATTTATTTAAAATTTATTTTTGGCTGTGTTGGGTCTTCGTTGCTGCACACGGGCCTTCTCTAGTTGTGGTGAGCGGGGGCTACTCTTCGTTGTGGTGTGCAATCTTCTCATTGCAGTGGCTTCTCTTGTTGCAGAGCATGGGCTCTAGGCATGCGGGCTTCAGTAGTTGTGGCACGTTGGCTCAGGAGTTGTGGCTCGAGGGCTCTAGAGCACAGGCTCGGTAGTTGTGGTGCACGGGCTTAGTTCGTCCACGGCATGTGGGATCTTCCCAGATCAGGGCTCAAACCTGTGTCCTCTGCATTGGCAGGCGGATGCTTAACCACTGAGCCACCAGGGAAGTCCCGTGACTCCATAATTCTTAAATAACTACGTTATTTCCTTCTACTACAAGCCCGTGTCAAGTACCATTCCAGTTTTTTTTCTATGAAGTTGAGTACATTATATTACTCACATAAATGAAATCATATCGTGTCTTTTTCTTTGTGACTCTCGTATCTCACAACATGGTATCTTCAAGGTCTATTCATGTTGTACCATGTGACAAGACCCATGCCTTTTTCAAAGCTAAATAATAATCTCTTGTATGTATATGACATTTAAAATCACTTCATGTATCCATGAACGTTAGGTTGCTTCCATCTATTAATGGTTTTGTGAATAATGTTGCAATGTATCTGAATGTGCACATAGCTCTTGCAGATCCTCCTTTTTTTTTCTTTTTTTGCGGTACACGGGCCTCTCACTGTTGTGGCTTCTCCCATTGCGGAGCACAGGCTCCAGATGCACAGGCTCAGCGGCCATGGCTCACGGGCCCAGCCGCTCCACGGCATGTGGGATCTTCCCAGACCAGGGCACGAACCCGTGTCCCCTGCATCGGCAGGCGGACTCTCAACCACTGCACCACCAGGGAAGCCCGCAGATCCTCCTTTGAAGTCTTTTGTGTATATACCCAGATGCAGGGTGACTGGATCATAATTTCATTCTATTTTTAATTTTTGAGAAACCTCCATAGTGGTTACACCATTTTATATTTCCTTTAACAGTGTGTAATAATTCTGATTTCTCCACATCTTTGCCAAATTTCATGTATATGAAATATACATGATATATTTATATATATATATAAATATATATATAAAGTTATATATATATAAAGTTATATATAAAGTTATATATATATATAAAGTATATAAAGTATATATAAAGTAAAAAATATATATATAAAGTTATTATATATACAAAATTTGATAGTGGTTATCCTAATGGGTGCTAGGTGATATCTCATTGTGGTTTTGTTTTTTATTTCTCTAATGATTACTGACTTTGAGAATCATTTACATTTTTGTTGTCCATTTGTATGTCTTACTTGGATTGATGTCTATTAAATCCTTTGCCCATACATTATGTTATTTGTTTTATGATGTTGTTGTGTTGTACGAGTTCTTTATATATTCTGGGCCTTAACTCCTTATCAGATATATGCCTTGCAGTAATTTTTTCTTATTCCAAAGGTTGACTTTTTACCCCGCTGATTGTTTCTTGTAATGTGCACAAGTTTTTACATTTGACATAATCCCAGTTGCTTTTGTTGACTGAGCTTTTGGTTTCATATCCAAGAAATTATTGCCAAATCAAATGTCTTAAAACTTTCCCCCTATGTTTTCTTCCAGGAGATTTTGATTTATAGGTTTATATATAAATCTTCAGTCCCTTTAAGTTAATATTTGTTTGTGGTGTTAAGTAAGGATCCAACTTCATCCTTTCACATGTGAACAGCCAACTTTCCCAGCATCGTTTGTTTTAGAGATTATCCTTGTCCCATTGTGTGGTATAGAACTGTTGGTGAAGATTCTTTGACCAGAAACGTGAGAGCTTATGTCTGTGTTCTGTATGCTGATCCACTGTTGTCTTTCTGTATGTTTCTACTATTCTTTTCTGATAACTACAGCTTTGTAATATGTTTTAAAATATAGAAGTGTCTTGCCTGTAACTTTCCACTTTCTTTACCAAATTATTTTGGATATTCACTGTTTTGTGATATTTTACATATATTTTAGAAGCAACTTTTCTATTTTGCCAAAGTTTTCATTGGGATTATGAAAGTGCTTGCTTCAAATCTGTGGATCACCTTGGGTAGTATTGACAATTAATGATATTAAGCATTTGAGTCTGGGAACATGGAATGTGTGTTTATTTATTTATATCTTCTTTAGGTTCTACCAATGATATTTTATAATATCCATCAGAAAACACTTTTACCTCCATCTGTAAATTAACTTCTAAGAATTTTTTTGTCTTTGATCCTAGCATAAATGTGAATTTATCCTTAATATCTTTCTTTAATTATTTTCTGTTAGTGTATAACACACAACTAATTTTTATGTTTGATTTTGAATTTTGCTAAATATATGAGTTCTGTATTTTAATGTGGATGTTTTACGGTTTTTTACATAAGATTTTGTCATTTGTGAAGAGAGATCTTTACTCCTTCCTTTCTGGCTTAGATGTGGATGCCTTTTTGTATTCTTTGCTTGAGTGTTTTGACTAGTAAATTTAATACTATGTTGAATCAAAGTTCTTAAGTTTTCTTGAATATAGAAAAAAGCCTTCAGTCTTCCACTGTTGAGTGTAATGAAATCCTGGGCTTAGCATTTATGATCTTTATTACAGTCCGGTAGATTCCATCAATTCCAATTTTGAGGGTTTTTTTTTATCATGAAATATTATTAAATATTATCAGTTTATCTGCATCATTATGTAATTATGTGGTATGGATTTCGCTCTGTGGATGTGACCTTTTTAATTTACATTTTAACAGGTTTTAACTGTACTAATACTTCCTAATTTTTTGTGGTGCATAATTCTTCTAGTGTGCATATATATATATATAATATATATATATATATATATATATATTTATTTATTTATTTTAGGAGTCCCAAGTGCTTTATTTTATTTATTTATTTATTTTAACATCTTTATTGGAGTATAATTGCTTCAGTGTTGTGTTAGTTTCTGCTGTATAGCAAAGTGAACTAGCAATATGTACACATATATCCACATGTCCCTTCCCTCTTGCATCTCCCTCCCACCCTCCTTATCCCACCCCTCTAGGTGGTCACAAAGCAACGAGCTGATCTCCCTGTGCTATGCAGCTGCTTCCCACTAGCTATCTATTTTACATTTGGTAGTGTATATAAGTCAATGCTACTCTCTCACTTTGTCCCAGCTTACCCTTCCCCCTCCCCGTGTCCTCAAGTCCATTCTCTACATCTGCGTCTTTATGCCTGTTCTGCCCCTAGGTTCATCAGAATTTTTTTGTTTTTTTTTTAGATTCCATATATATGTGTTAAAATATGGTATTTGTTTTTCTCTTTCTGACTCACTTCACTCTATATGACAGACTCTAGGTCCATCCACCTCATTAAAAATAACTCAATTTCGTTTCTTTTTATGGTTGAGTAATATTCCATTGTATATATATGCCACATCTTCTTTATCCATTCATCTGTTGATGGACACTTAGGTTGTTTCCATGTCCTGGCTATTGTAAATTGTGCTGCAATGAACATTTTGGTACATGTCTCTCTTTGAATTATGGTTTTCTCAGGGTATACTCCCAGTAGTGGGATTGATGGGTCATATGGTAGTTCTATTTTTAGTTTTTTAAGGAACCTCCATCCTGTTCTCCATAGTGGCTGTAGCAATTTACATTCCCACCAACAGTGCAAGAGGGTTCCCTTTTCTCTACACCCTCTCCAGCATTTATTGTTTCTAGATTTTTCGTTGATGGCCATTCTATCAGTGTGAGGTGATATCTCATTGTAGTTCTGATATGCATTTCTCTAATGATTATTGATATTGAGCATCCTTTCATGTGTTTGTTGGCAATCTGTATATCTTCTTTGGAGAAATGTCTATTTAGGTCTTCTGCCCATTTCTGGATTGGGTTGTTTGTTTTTTTGGTATTGAGTTGTATGAGCTGCTTGTATAGTTTGGAGATTAATCCTTTGTCTGTTGCTTCGTTTGCAAATATATTCTCCCATTCTGAAGGTTGTCTTTTCATTTTCTTGATGCTTTCCTTTGCTGTGCAAAAGCTTTTAAGTTTAATTAGGTCCCATTTGTTTTTATTTTTTTACTCTAGGAAGTGTATCAAAAAAGATCTTGCTGTGGGCTTCCCTGGTGGTGCAGTGGTTGAGAGTCCGCCTGCCGATGCAGTGGACACGGTTTCGTGTCCTGGTCTGGGAGGATCCCACATGCTGTGGAGTGGCTGGCCCGGTGAGCCATGGCTGCTGAGCCTGCGCGTCCAGAGCCTGGGCTCTGCAATGGGAGAGGCCACAACAGTGAGAGGGCTGTGTACTGCCAAAAAAAAAAAAAAAAAAAAAAAAGTTTTATAATATCTCACCTAACATTTAGGTCTTTAATCCATTTTGAGTACTTTTGTGTATGGTGTTAGAGAATGGTCTAATTTTATTCTTTTACATGTAGTTGTCCAGTTTCCCAGCACCATTTATTTTTTATTTTTACATCTTTATTGGAGTATAATTGCTTTACAATGGTGTGTTAGTTTCTGCTTTATAACAAAGTGAATCAGTTATACATATGTATATGTTCCCATATCTCTTCCCTCTTGCATCTCCCTCCCTCCCACCCTCCCTATCCCACCCCTCCAGGCGGTCACAAAGCATCGAGCTGATCTCCCTGTGCTATGCGACCGCTTCCCACTAGCTATCTACCTTATGTTTGGTGGTGTATATATGTCCATGCCTCTCTCTCACTTTGTCACAGCTTACCCTTCCCCCTCCCCATATCCTCAAGTCCATTCTCTAGTAGGTCTGTGTCTTTATTCCTGTCTTACCCCTAGGTTCTTCATGACATTCTTTTCTTAAATTCCATATATATGTGTTAGCATACAGTATTTGTCTTTCTCTTTCTGACTTACTTCACTCTGTATGACAGACTCTAGGTCTATC